>NW_026110644.1:65000-88045 GCF_024679095.1 Eriocheir sinensis
GCTAGTCCGAGAGGGGGTGAGGGGGGGGGGGTGAAAAGGTAAAAGAGATGGGTGTGTGGGGGGGGGGGAGGGGGGGGTCCAGATACCCCCTCTTACGTAACCCCCTGCTGACTGCTGACCCCCAACCCCACTTCCAGTCCCCCACTTCCAACTGACCCCCCCTTCCGTACATATGTTACTACTAGAATAGGTCCTGGAATACCGTAGTATTTCAATTTTAGTGTCAGTCTTTTGTGCGGGACTTTGTCGAAGGCTTTGGCAAAATCTAAAACAATAGTGTCAACTTGCTTAATGTCACGTCGATCAAGTAGCCTCGTCAAGTCGTGATATGTAGTAATGAGTTGCGATTCACATGAGCGTTTAGGGCCTGTAAAGATTAGCAGAAGGGATACAGCGAGACGGGTGGTGAGGGTCGGATAGGCGCCTCTGTGTGCGTGCCTCCTCGCTTATGTCTCCCCCTCGCCGCCTGAGTCTCGTTTTCTATGATTAATGTGTCCTCGTATGCTCCTGAAGTTTAATATGTCGCTGCTTGGTCTCTGAAGTTTTCAGGCACTGAGAAGTTTTAATACCAGGGGCTGTGGTGGTAGTAGCGTGTTCAAACGATTTTTTGTTGGTTTGTGAAGTATTTTGGGGTTTGTATTCCTCTGTGGTCTCTGTACGTTCTTTAAATTTAGCAAGTGATAATATGATTTCCAGTTAGTTTCTTGAGCTCGCTTTCTGCTGTTTTTTTTATTTACTGTTGAGTTTTTATTTGTTTTCATTTGCTTGACGGATCTTGAGTTTTCTAACAGTGTGTCTCGTTGGTCTGTACGATCTCTAAATATAGCAAACAATAATATATAGTCTCCTTCAGTCGTGTTATTAAGTGCTTTCTGCTGGTTTCTGTATACTATCGCGCTACGTGTTTTCCTTCTAAATCTAGCACGTAATAATCAATGTTTTCCGGTTGTCTTGTGGAGCGATGTTTCTGCTGGTTTCTGAAGTTATTGAGTAATTAATGTTTTCATTTGTTTGGCGATCCTTGAGTTTTCTAACAATGTGTCTCTTTGGTGTCTGAGCGATTTGTAAATATAGCAAACAATAACATAGTTTCCTTCAGCCGTGTTAGTAAGTGGTTTCTGCTGGTTTCTGATAAATTATCGAGTTGTGTGTTTTCCTTCTAAATCTAGCAGGTACTAATATATAATGTTTTCCAGTCGTTTTGTGGAGCGATGTTTCTGCTGGCTTCTGAAGCTATTGAGTTATTATATAAAGCTTTCCTTGGTTTGGCGATCTGTGCAGCTCGTTTTCTCTGTAAACTGTGTGTCAAAGGAGCGCATATGAGCTTTTAAGGTGTGCAAATGTTCAGGAAAAAAATCATTGTCCCTCATAGTTACATGAAGGTATTTATCTATTTATTTATCTATCTATTTCGGAGAGCAGGCGAACGACAAAGGTGTGCTAATATTCAGGTAAAAGGTATTTGTCCCTCTAAGTCATGTGCGGGTAATTCTGTCTATCTATTTATATCTATCTACCTACCTATCTATATCTGTATCTATATATCTATCTTTCTCGAATGAAGGCGCTTCCGGCATACGAAATAAACCACCATGTAATTTACCTTGCAAGCAAGGCTCCGTCATTATGCGCAGGAATACAATTATGCTTCCTTAATTACTCCCCCCTAATTACTTCTCCCTCGAGGCCGGCCACAAAACATGCCTCCCCACCATACTCTCGCTTTTCTTCTCCCCCTTCTCTCCCCTCCTCTCCCCTCTCCTTTTGACCTCCCTTCCTGCCTGCCTCCCCTTTTTACATCTCTTCCTAGTTCCCTCCTTCCTTCCTTTTCCGTATATCTCCTAACTCCCTCTCTTCTTTCTTCTTTTCCTTTCTTCATCTATTTCTTAGTCTCCCTCTCCTCCTTTCTCCTCAGCTGCCCTCGCCTTCAGCCCCTTCCTCCACCATCCTTCTTTATCCTATTTTTCTCTCTTCTTTCTTCTCTTCCCTTCTTTATCTTTCTTTCTGGTTCCCTTTCTCCTCCTCCTTTCTCCGCCTCATTCAATCTTCCCGTCTCCCCTTCTTCCATCTTCCTTATGTATCCTATTTCCCTCTCTTCTTTCGTCTCTTCTTTCTCTTTCTTTCTTTTTTCAGTCTTCTCGTTCCCTCTTTCTCCCTTTCAGTTATCCTTTTCTCCTAATTAGTTGATCCCCTTCCTCCCTTCCTTCAAAGTCCCTCTCCCTTCCGCTTCTTCTCCCTCTCGTAATTATTTCTCTCCCTTCCTCTCTCCCCTTGAAGCTCTCCCCTTCCTCTATGATTTTCCCATTTTTTGCTTCGGTTTCTATCATTTTTTCCATATCTCAATCTCTCCCTCTTCCTTTCATTTGCGTCATTCTTCTCTCCCCATCAGGCATCTCTCCCTCTCCCTTGCTTCCCTTCGCTTCTCTTGCCCTCAGTTCTCTCCCTTTCTCCTTCCTCGCCCTCTGTCACTCATCATGCTCTCTCTATCCTCCCGCCCATCAATTCCAGTGTCTGCCCTCTTTTGGAATCCGTCCTGTTCGTCTTTTCTCCGGATAATCACAAATTTATCTCCTCGAATCTTTCCTAAATTTCATATATGCGTTTTCTTTCATTCGGCTTGGCGTCTTGGCCTTCAGGTAGGAGACAATTCGTACTTCTTGGCTTTTCTTCGTTTTCTTAGTTAACCATTTGAAGGGGGACTTAACTCACTGTTCCATAGCTTTGGTTATGGTTATATTTGTGGTTATTTAGCGTCTGTATTAATTAAGGAAATTGTCGCTCAAATCACTAAGTATACATATTTAGAGAGGTGCAAATGGCTATGAAATCTTTATTTATGGAGATTAAAGATCATGATAGTGTAAAATGAAGCTTCCTAAATAAAGACTTCGATTCTGTGCCTTGTTCGTTCGTGGTAAAAAATGATTCAAAGATCTTTTTTGTTTTCTTTATGGAGGTAATAGTATAAGCTGTGTGCTCTCCGAACTGCTAATACTACGACTACTACTACTACTACTACTACTACTACTACTACTACTACTACCAATACTACTGATACTAATACTACTACTGACTGTCGTACCCAGCTTCCTGTTTGACAATTTCAGACCAAAAAATTGCCTCCTCGACCCCAATAACTGCCTTCATATATAGTCATCGTTAAAATGGTTCATTCCTGATGTTTCCTGGCAAGAGTTATGGCTATTGCGTACAAGGTGTTTGCTAAAATGTTACAGCGCAGAATGAAACATAGAGAAGAGGAAATACTATAGGGAGGAGCAGGCTGGATTCAGGAATGAAAGAGAGACGATTGATCACATTTTCACGCTCACACAAATCATAGAAAAGAGATGGGAAATAGGTAGAGATACCTACTGCCTAGTGTGTGTTTATTGATTTCAATCAAGCCTTCGAATCGGTGCATAGAGAAAGTATGCTGAGAGTAATGGGGAGTTGGGGATTTGAGAAGGATCTGATAGAGGCAGTGGAAGAACTGTATGGAAACACAAAGGCAAGAGTTCGGAAGGCCGACATTGTGACAGACACCTTCCCAACCACAAGAGGTGTTATACAGGGTTGCCCCTCGCCCCACCCTTATTTATCCTGTATCTAGAGAGGGTAATGGTGGAGGCACTGGAGGGAGAAGAAGGAGGCGTAGAGATGAGCGGTGTCAGGTACACTAACCTAAGATATGCTGACGACATAGTGGTGGTAGCAGAGACAACTGAAGACTTACAAAGCGTGGTGCAGAAGGTCGAAGAACAATGTAAGAGATACAAGCTAGAGATCAATAAAGACAAGGCAAGGAGCCTGACAATTGGAAGAGAGAGAGGAGAACTAAACATTCGACTGAGTACTGGAGTGATTGAACAGGTGGATGAATTTAAATACCTAGGCGTGAATATAAGCGACGGGACAGCAGGGAAAACTGTAAGGGAAGGGATCACAATGGGACAGAGAGCGTTTGGAAGGTTAGGCAAGATATGGAGGAGTAGCACGACGAGCACAGGATTGAAACTTATATTGCTGTTTGCCGTTGTAGTACCTGCCACTCTATACGGAGCTGAGTGGTGGGTGCTGAAGAAGGAAGAAGAGAGGAAACTACTTGCATTCGAGATGAAGTGTTTGAGAAGAATCTGCGGATGATTGAAGGACAGAGTACGAAATGAGAAGGTGAGAGCAAGAATGGGACAAGTAGTTACAATTCTGGACAGAGTGCAAGATATGCAAAGGAGATGGTTTGGTCACGTGGTCATGAACGATGGCCAAACGCAGCATTGCACGGCAGAGTCAGGGGCACCAGACCGAGAGGGAGACCTAGAGACACGTGGTTGAAGAGGTTCAGGATGAACAACAACAACAGACGTCTGAGAGAGCTGTTAGAATCTGCGGCGGACAGACAAATATGGAGGCATTACAGACACCAGACATGGGACCCAACCCGGAGAATTCCGGAAGGGAATTAAGTTATGGCTCAGACCCCGGTAAATACGAGGCTCTGAGTACGATAATCTGGCAACGGTGCTACTTTTTTTTATTACAGCTACGGAGACAGTTCAAGGGCGTAATGAAAAAAAATAAAAAAAGGCCCGCGACTTACTGCTCCAGAACAGAGGTTAAAGGAGTATTCAAAATCAGAATCAGAAACTGATACAAAGCTGCTAATGTGAGGCTTTCAGGGAACTGTTATAATATTGGCTGAAAGTTTGTGCAAGCATCATCATCAGCAGCAGCAGCACTAGTATCAGCACTTCACTATTATGATCTCGATGGCCAAAAGTTTGCCTCCCTCTCTCTAACTCTGTCCGTCTATCTGTCTATCTGTCTATCTATATCAGTCTTACTATCTATCTCACTAACCAAGAATTTCGTGGTATATGTTATGTATCCTAAGTGAGATGTTGAATAACCACATAAATAAGCATAACCAAAACTATAGAACAGTGAGTTAAGTCCCCCTTGAAATGGTTAACTAAGAAAACGAGGAAAAGCCAAGAAATACGAATTATCTCTTATCTACAGGCCAAGACGTCAAGCCGAATCGAAGCATATATAATTTTCTCCCAGTGCTTATTATTTTTTTTGTTCACCTCCCTGTCGTTCCCGGCCCACTCTCGTTCTCTCGTCGTTAGTCTCCCATTCAGTTCCCTTCTCACTGCACGTTTAATTTTCCTTTTTTTCCGAGGTCAAGTAGTGGGGGTATTTTTCTTTCATTTTTTCAGCTCCCTTCACTTCTCTGCTTGTGCCTGTCTCATTTTGTTTTCTTCCACTGCTTTCTCACCAATATACTTCATATCTACGTACACTCATACTTTTGTTCTATTCCTCTAGTTGTTCTTGTTCTTCTGTTTGTTCTTAATCTTATTCTTGTTGTCATAGTTTGCTTCTTACCACTCTCTCTCACTCTCCCTCCATCCCTCTTTCTCTTCCATCTCCTTTATCATCAATCCACTTTCTCTTCTATAAGATCTTAATCCTCATTATTCTCTCTCTAATCAAGAGAGATACTCAGACTTTAACAATGCTGTTTAACATGTCTTTGCACCATGGTATCGTTCTTAGTGATTGGAAAATGGCTAACGTAACACCCATTTTCAAAAAAGGAAACGAAATTACCGGATAAGTACAGGCCAATCAGCTTAACTTCAATTATTGGTAAATTATTTGAGACAATTATTCGAGATAAAGTAGTTAACTACCTAGAGTGTAATTCGGTAATCCTGGACTCGCAAAATGGTTTCCGTAACAACAGATCTTGTTTGTCGAGTCTATTAACGTTCTATAACGAGCATTTTGCAGTCTATGATGTTTCTAAATCACTTGATATTATTTCTTTGAATCTCCAGAAGGCGTTTGACAAAGCTCCACACTACAAGTTGCTTCATAAAATCAAGGAAATAGGTATCGGGGTGAGCTTCACGAATGAATTAAGCACTGGCTAAGCAATAGAAAGCACAGAGTTGTAATAAATGGAGTGACCTCTGAGTGGATGACAGTCACTAGTTGTGTCCCCCAAGGGTCTGTCCTGGGACCCATCCTCTTCGTCATTTACATCAATGACATTGACCTTGGTCTCAATAATTTCATTAGTAAATTTGCGGACGACACGAAAATCGGCAATGTGGTACTTATGGAATTTGACAGGCGGATCCTACAAGAAGATTTGCGTAAAATATCAGATTGGTCAGTAACATGGGAAATGCCTTTTAATACAAACATGTGCCAGATTCCGCAGGTTAGATCTTGAAATATAAAGAAGGACTATGAAATGTGCGGCGTTAAAGATGAAAGCGTTCACTCGGTTAAAGATCTTGGCGTCACAGTCGCGTCTAACCTCAAGTTTTCCCAGCAGTGCAACGAGTCCGTTAAAAAAGCAAACAGGAAGATCGGTTTGATTAAGAAAAAAATTTCATTCAAGAAAAAAGATGTTACACTACCATTGTATAATAGTTTCGACATACCTCATTTGGAGTATGCCGTGCAGTTTTGGTCTCCCCACCATGAGAAAGACATTGCTAAATTAGGTGTTCAGCGTAGAGCAACCAAGATGATTCCTTCATTACGAAACAAACCCTACGAGGAAAGGCTGTCACATCTAAACCTGTTTTCTCTCGAAAACGCCGCCCCAGAGGAAAACCGATCGAGTGCTTTAAAATACTTAACGGTTTTACCAACATGGATCCGACCAAGCTGTTTGTGATGGATGATTCGACGCGAACGAGAAATAATGGCGCTAAACTCAAATACAGGCAAGTTGACTCAGATTGCACAAAATTCTTCTTCACTAATGCTGTCGTTCGAGATTGGATCAGATTACCACCATCAGTGGTGCAGTGTAACTCGATTGCATCGATTAAGAATAATCTTGACCGCTATCTCCTCCATCTAAATGTTCACTAGGTCAGTTTGAACGCCATGGTGGCCGCATATAGCGACTGTCACTTAGGTTTAGGACAGACCACCTAGTTTGGGCCTTAGAGCCTATGTGGTCTGGTCATCTATGTATTTCTATGTAATTATCTCTCTCTCTCTCTCTCTGTATATATAAAGTGGTTACGGTGGTGCTTTGGGTCGTTATTTGTAAAGATCGCACCTTGGTTACGGTTTTTAGAGGGAAAGACTGAAACACGAGATGCCTCAGTCCTAAAAATCGAGCTTTCCTTGATAAATGTGCTGAGAAGAAATGACAAGAATGGAAAGCAGAGATTAGGAGGAGTAGGAGGAGGAGGAGGAGAAGGAGGAATGAAGAAAGAGAAGAGGCAGAGGGTACAAGAAGGATGTAAAGTTCAGGTATAAGAAACACGTGGTTATAAAAGGGAAGAAGATATGAAAGGAAAGGAGAAGAAAGTGATAAGAAGGGAAAGTAAATATCAGGAGAAGGAGAAGGAAGAGGGAAAGAAGATGCAAAGGGTAGAAGAAGGGTGTAGAGGTGACGTAAGAAGGGAGGAAAATATGAGAGAAGAGGAAGAAAGTGATCAGAAAGGAAAATACATATCAGGAGGTGGAAAAGAGGAGGAAGAGGGAAAATATGGAAAAGGGTAAAATAACGGTATTGAAAGGAGAAAGGCATGGAAGGAAAGGCGAAGCTAATTATTTTTTTACAGCGGAGGAAACGGCACAAGGTCAAAAAAAAAAATAATAATGAAAAAAGCCCGCTACTCGCTGCTCCTATAAAAAGCGTTCAGAGGAGTGGCCGAGAGATAGGTCAATTTAGGGAGGAGAAGGGAGAAGGGAGGGAGAGGAGAGAAGGGAAAACAAAATACAACAGGAATAGGAAAACTGGGATAGGAAAATAGGGATAGGAAATTGAGGATGATTAGAGTGAAAACAGTGAAGACAAAACAAAATAGGATAGGAAAATAGAAATATGGATAGGAATAGGAAAATATGAATAGGTCTAGAAATAGGGAAATGGGAGCACGGATAAGAATAGGAAAATAGGAATATGGATAGGAATAGGAAAATATGAAAAGCTATAGAAATAGGAAAATAGGAGTATGGATAAGAATAGGAAAATAGAAATATGGATAGGAATAGGAAAATATGAATAGGTCTAGAAATAGGGAAATGGGAGCACGGATAAGAATAGGAAAATAGGAATATGGATAGGAATAGGAAAATATGAATAGGCCTAGAAATAGGAAAATAGGAATAGGGATAGGGAGATTGGAAAACAGGAATAGGAATAGGAAAATAGGAATAGTAAAATAATGATAGGAATAGGAATAGGAAAATAGGAATAGAAATAGGAAGTTGAGGATGCAAAGAGTGAAAACAGTGAGGCCAAAACAGAATAGGATTGGAAAGTAGGAATACGGATAGGAATAGGAAAATAGGAATACGGATAGAATAGGAAAGTAGGAATACGGATAGGAATAGGAAAATAGGAATACGGATAGGAATAGGAAAATAGAGTACGGATAGGAATAGGAAAATAGGAATACGGATAGGAATAGGAAAAGAGGAATACGGACAAGAATAGGAAAATAGGAACATGGATAAGAATAGGAAAATAGGAACATGGATAAGAATAGGAAAATAGGAACACGGATAGGAATAGGAAAATAGGAATACGGATAGGAATAGGAAAAGAGGAATACGGACAAGAATAGGAAAATAGGGATACGGATAGGAATAGGAAAATAGGAATATGGATAAGAATAGGAAAATAGGAACACGGATAGGAATAGGAAAATAGGAATACGGATAGGAATAGGAAAAGAGGAGTACGGACAAGAATAGAAAAATAGGGATACGGATAGGAATAGGAAAATAGGAATATGGATAAGAATAGGAAAATAGGAACACGGATAGGAATAGGAAAATAGGAATACGGATAGGAATAGGAAAAGAGGAATACGGACAAGAATAGGAAAATAGGGATACGGATAGGAATAGGAAAATAGAAATACGGATAGGACTAGGAAAATAGGAATACGGATAGGAATAGGAAAATAGGAATACGGATAAGAATAGGAAAATAGGAATACGGATAGGAATAGGAAAATAGGAATACGGATAGGAATGGGAAAATAGGAAAATAAGGAAAGGAAAAAGAGGATGCAGCGAGTCTTTCAAGAGGAGAGTATCGATACGTCTCTCCTTCCAAAATTAACCTCTCTTTTGACCACTCTTCTAAACTTTTCTCTATAAGGGCAGTGATTAGCGGTTTTTTTTCCATTACTTTTTTTGCCTTTGAGCTGCTTCCTTTACCGTAAAAAAAACAAAGGGTATGACCAAAACAGGGATAACAGTTTTTCGTAGGAGGTAAAGTTCTGTTAAGGCGGATTTCTCTCACCGGGTCAACAGTCTTCTGCCTGTGTTAGCTTTCTCTTAGCCGCTGAAATGAAGGCAGAGGCATTGGCTAACAGCATCAGGGAGGTGCTTAAGATGTGTTGCAACGCTGGCACACGCACACACACACGTGCCGAAATTAGTGTGCCGCACGTTCCTTTTGCTTTCCATTTTTTGGGTGCGTGTGTGTGGGTTTTTGTGTTGCTCGAGTGGGTTGGGTGATGTTTTGGTGTTGTGTGTGTGCGTGTGTGTGTGTGTGTGTGTGTGTGTGTGTGTGTGTGTGTGTGTGTGTGTGTGTGCATGAAAACCATTAGTGCTTTCCTTTCTCTTTTTCTGGGGGAAGGTAGGGTCTTTCATGGTAAGGCGGGAGAATTTATTTATAGTGCCGCCTCCTTGTGTTGCCTCAGTGGGTTGGGCTATGTTTTTTTGTGTGCCTCTTATAAGACTATTTTTCGTTTCCTTTCTCTTTTTCTGGGGGAAGGTCTGGTGGTTGGGTCCGTTTGTTGGTAGGACGCATGGATTTAATTATAGTGGATTGAGTTTTGTGTGTGTGTGTGTGTTTGAAGACCATTATCCCTTCCCTTTCTCTTTTTTCTGGGGGAGGGTCTGGTGGGTGGGTCCTTCTTTTGGTACAGCGGGCGAATTTATTTTTAGTAATGCCTACTTCAGTTACCTCAGTGGGTTGGGTTTTGATTTTTTTTGTGTGTGTTAAGACCATTAGTATTTTCTTTTGCGGGCAGTTTGGTGGGTGGGTCCTTCTTTTGGTACAGCGGGCGAATTTATTTTTAGTTATTCCTACTTAAGTTGCTTCAGTGGGTTGTGTTATGATTTGTTTTGTGTGTTAAGACCATTATTACTTTCTTTTGGGGGCAGTTTGGTGGTCGGGTTCTTTTTTTGTAAGGCGAGTGAATTTATTTATAGTAACGCTCACTTGTTTTGCTCGAGTGGGTTCATTTTTGTGTGTGTTAAGACCAACAGTGCTTTCCTTTCTCTTTTTGGTGGGCAGTTTGGTGGTCGGGTCCTTTTTTTGGCAAGGCGGGCGAATTTATTAATAGTAACGCCTCCTTGTGTTGCTCCAGTGGATTGGGTTACCTTTTTTTGCGCAAGAAGACCATCAGTGCTTTCCTTTCTCTTTTTCTGGGGGAAGGTCTGCTGGTCGGGTCCTCTTTATGGTATGGCGGGAGAATTTATTCATAGTGACACCCCCTTGTGTTGCTCGAGGGGGCTGGATTAAGTCGTTTTTTTTTTTTTGTACGTCAAGGCCATTAGCATTTTCCTTTCTCTTTTTCTGGGGGAAGGTCTGGAGGTCGGGTCCGTTTTTTGGTTAGGCAGGTGAATTCATTTACAGTGACGCCTGCTTGGCATTAGGTATAGCAGAGATGAAAGTATAAAAGTAAGTTGATGGAAGGAAGAATTGATAAGAAGGAAAAGAAGCAGACAGGAGTAGGAGGAGGAGAAGGAGGAGGAGGAGGAGGAGGAGAAGAAGGAGGAAGAGGAGGAGGAGTAGGAGGAGGAGGAGGCAGAAACAGAGAAAAGAAGATGCAGTTGATGAAAGAAAGTGTATGTTAAGGTATTAGGAGTATGTATACGTAGAAAAGGATGAAGATAAGAAAGAATGGGAGGAAGTACAAGAAACAAGTAGGAGGAGGAAGAAGAAGAGGAGGCAGGAGGAAAATAAGATGCAGGTGCTAACAGAGTATACGAAGAAAGATTGAAGCTATAAAAGAGTGTTTATGCTGCTAATGTTACCAGCTAATTCACCGCTCACTCGAGGTCACAATTAGAAGGTTTGGGGTAGTGGGGCGGGCTGGCGGGTTCCTGGTAATACTGGTGCTTGAGTGAGTGGCCGTGGTGGTGGTGTCTGACGGCGGCCCCAAAACGGTTAGTTCTTAACTCGTTTGGGAAAGACCTGTCCCCATACTCCTTCCACCTCTCGTGTTGGTCGTAAAAGCTGTCGTTCTTACGTGCTTGGTTGTTTGTTTTTTTGGTGTTGTTGTGTTTGTTTCTGATGTGTTTTTTGTTTAGATATTGTTGATTTATTGGTTTTTGATGATAGTGGTGTGGGTGATAGCGGACCCCAACAAAATAACATCTCCACAGAAGACAGGGCCCGGAAGTTTGCAGACAAAATGCGACAAGGCAACGTTGCGTCTGCAACACGAACCTTGTCAGAAAGTTCCACACGGGGTGTGCCTCCACTCACCAGGGACACGATCAATCAACTCAAGGGAAAACATCCTCCACCGAGTGACCTGAAGGGACTGAGACTGGCAGGATGTCACCAATCACCGAATCCAGTTATATACGAAAAGATAACAGGAGAGATGGTGTGGAAGAAGGCCCTCCAGACTCGTGGCAGCGCGGGGCCCTCAGGACTTGATGCACGGGGATGGCGAAGCTTGCTGAGCAGGGCCAACTTTGGCAATGCAGCTGGTGACTTGCGCAACACCATTGCAGCACTGGCATGAAAACACGCCTCCTCCAGCTGCCACTATGTGGACGCCCTGACGGCATGCCGCCTCATTCCCCTGGACAAGAGGCCGGGATGCAGGCCTATAGGAGTCGGAGAAGTACTGCAGCGCATCGTAGGCAAATGCATCATGGCTGTCGTCAAAGAAGATGTGAGAATGGCAACAGGGAACCTCCAAGTTTGTGCGGGGCAGCAGGCAGGAGGAGAAGCAGCAGTCCATGCCATGCGGGAGATATTTGATTACGTGGAGGCGAAGTAGTGCTTCTTGTTGACGTCAAAATGCCTTCAACACAATAAATAGAAAGACTATGATACACAACATTAAAACCAAGCGCCCTAGCTTAGCTATGTATGTCGAAAATACCTATACATACCCGACCGATTTATACATAAATAGCCACAGGAAAAGTGAAAGTGTTGAAATCATCTGAGGGAACAACACAAGGTGACCCAATAGCCATGGCTATGTACGCCCTGGGCCTATCAGTCCTCCAAAATGAAATCGCGTACGCAAAAACACGGGTGCAACAGGTGGATTATACGGATGACCTCTCAGGTGCGGGTAAAATCTCAGACTTAAAAGGGTGATGGGACACTGTGAACACCGCCGGCCCTGAGATAGGATACATTCCTAACGCCACCAAGTCTGTCCTTATTGTCAAACCTGAACATTATGACCATGCCGCAGAAACTTTTAGAGGAAGTGGCGTCATTGTGACAAAGGACGGACAACGACACTTAGGTGCAGTGATCGGGACAGAGGTATATAAGAAGGAGTACGTTGCCATTGCCAAGACTGAGCCACACGCTGCCTATTCAGCGTACACCCACGGCATCCAACATCGGTGGACGTTCCCGATCCGCACCATCCCCGGCATAAGTCCACTCCTCCGACCACTGGAGAATGACGCCAAGAATATATTCTTGCCGGCGCTGGTGAAATCTCAAGCTCTGAGGGAGGATGAGGTGGATATGCTAGCACTTCCTCCAAGACTGGCCGGAATGGGGATCACCAACCCTGAGAAGCTGGCTGATAAAGAGAACCAAAACTCCATCAGCCTTAGCGGATCCCTCACCAACAGGATCATCGCTCAGGAGGCAGACGGCGAGATACACCAAACAGAAATAAGAATAATTAAAAGAAAAATTTCAGAAGAAAAGCAACAGGCCCAAAAAGACAAGCTGGACCGTCTTACACACCACCTGTCCACAGAAATGGGTAGAAAAATACACACATCACAGGATGCAGGCGCCTCTAACTGCCTCACGTCATTACCAATCAGAGGAAAGGGCTTCAGCCTAAAAAAAACAAGAATTTGTCGACGCCGTTGGTCTGAGATATGGCTGGCCAATTGAGGGACTGCCTGATCTCTGTGCATGTGGATCACCAAATGATGTCACCCACACCATGACATGTAAAAAGGAGACTTCTGTCTGTATTCGACACGATGAAGTGAGGGATCTGACAGCCAGCATTCTTGGGGAGGTATGCCACGACGTCACTACCGAGCCGGCACTGCTTCCCATGGACGGCGAACACCTTCGGTACAGGACAGCCAATACCTCACAGGAGGCACGGGTTGATGTAAGTGCCCGCGGATTCTGGGTGCGCGGACAGCGGGCGTTCATGGACATCCGCATACTGACCCGATGGCTACTTGTCACCGTGAGCTGCCCCTGCAAGCCGCCCACCACAGGAACGAGCAGGAGAAGACAAGGGCATACGGTGAAAGAATCCAACATGTGAATCAGGCAGCTTCACCCCTCGTCTTCACCACATCCGGCGGGATGGGTCCCAGGGCCCAATGCTTCTACGCCGCACGCCTCGCGGAACTAATCTCAGAAAAAGAAGCATCAAGCCAAGGAGCCACGTTGTCGCCTGGATGAGGTGTCGCCTCCTCGTTCTCCCTGCTCAGGTCGGCCATCCTATGTCTCAGGAGGCACCAGACACTTGGCCCAAAAGCCACCACAACATCTCCAATATGGACTATGAAGCCACAGTGGTGGAGAGTGACGATTAGGGTGGAGTCGGGGAGGTGACTTGAGTAGGGAAGAAAAGGGGATCTAGACATATTAATAGATGATAGGTGATTTAGTGTCAGGTAGGTATTAGTGATATGGTTGGATGCCACAGTCACATGCGAACAGAGTTGGGGCTAATGTGACCTCTAAGCTATGGAGCCCTCCATGATGATGTGTCGGGAAAATAAACATGGGTGGGAGGTATCATTTAATAGTAGTAGTAGTAGTAGTAGTAGTAGTAGTAGTAGTAGTAGTAATGTAGTGAAGTAGTAGTAGTAGTAGTAGTAGTAGTAGTAAGCAGTATTAATGATAGTAATGGCAATAGTAGTAACAGTAAGTATTAGTAGTAGTAGTATTAGTAGTAGTAGTAGTAGTAGTAGTAGCAGTAGTAGTAGTAGTAGTAGTAATGTGAGTAGTAGTAGTAGTAGTAGTAGCAGTAGTAGTAGTAGTAGTAGTAGTAGCAGTAGTAAGTAGTAGTAGTGGTAGTAGTAAACAAAAAAAAACATACGCATCAATTTTCTCATCCACACGAATCGGGTTTCACTTCCAATGCAATTAACGGGGAACAATAACATGTCATAAGTCTTTCCCTCCTCCTCCTCCTCTTCGCATGATCGCCTTCACTACTAATACTACCTCTCTACTATTTCCTCTCAATTCCATCTCTACCTCCTCCTCCTCCTCCTCCCTCCTCTGTGGTGTTTTAGAAAGAGTTAACGTAATCACTACCTGAAAGGCAAACAGAAGACAGTGAGTTACGTCACACCAGGTAATATAATGTTTTCCCCAGGTGTGTGTGTGTGTGTGTGTGTGTGTGTGTGTGTGTGTGTGTGTGTGTGCGTGCGTGTTTGCCCAATCTGCTGTTTCAAGTTACTGTGCTTAGTTAATTAGTGCTCCCATTGTATTTGGTTATATTCACTATAATGTTCTTAACCACAACATCTTCTTGTTCTTGTTCTTCTTGTTTAAGAATATGAGAAAAAAAGGAAATACGCATTTGTCTTCATGCCCATCTCTCTCTCTCTCTCTCTCTCTCTCTCTCTCTCTCTCTCTCTCTCTCTCTCTCTCTCTCTCTCTCTCTCTCTCGCTCTCTCTCTCTCTCTCTCTCTCTCTCTCTCTCACACACACACACTTACACATATGCACACTCACACTCACTCCACACACACACAAACATTCACTCATACTCACCACTCACACTCACACTCACACACACACACACACACATACTCACACATACACACACACACACATATATACACCACACTCACTCACACTCTCACTCACACAGACACACACACACACATATACACACTCACACCAGTCGGGGTCAGTCACACACACACACACACACACAATCACACAGTCGTTTCCACTCCACACACACTAATAACACAAAACACACACACACACACACTACGTAATTTAAAAAGAAACTGTGGTCAATAAACTATCTATCATGTTCATTCCATCTATCTAAAACCCATAGATCGTTGTGTCGTATTGGTGTCACGGTCCGGATCTTCGGCGAGGCTGTTTGTTCTCTTCAGGTTCATTGCTGGGCACGTTTTTATGCAGGCGCTGGGCTGTGGATCGCCTGGACAAAAGGGAGTGACCCGGCCAGACGTGCTCAGGAGCCCTCCTGCAAACTCCCCACCGATCCCCCGCTCCGCCTGCTGCACGGAGCGCGAGGTAGCTTATGGCGGCACAGACGACGCAGAGGCTTTGTCGTCCTGTGCCGTCAGGAGAATCCTCCACATTTCGTGCGGCGAAGACGGCACAGAGACGGTGCTTTGGGGGTCTTCCAGAGGTTCTGCCCCGTGGTTAAGCGATCATTGTCAATGGGGGAAGCATCGACAGCCTCCGCCGCCGTCTTTACACTGGGATACAAGGGGAACAGCGCCGAGAATTGGTCCCCGCAACCTTCCCTGCCGAGTCCGAGGCCGAGGAGGATTAACAGCAACCGACGAGAGAGGCAGGTCCTGCGAAACTTCCACGGGCACAAAAATTTATGAATCACGACCAACAATATCGGAGGGGTTGGCGCGGCAACGAGTTGTGGAGAAAGGGGAGGTTAGTCTGCCGGACCTGTTTTGTGTGTGCCATTGCCCCGCCGTAAAGGGGATAAATGGCATTCTTCCTCCACCCTTCTTACCCTCCTTCCCTCCCTTCCCTTCCTTTTTATGTGCTAGTGTTGGGAGATAGAAAATTATATAGAGATGAAATGAGAAGGAGATAAAGATGGAAGAGAGATGGAGATAGAAGAGAATTAACGTGAAATAATATCGTGGGAGGTGATAAGAATGAAATATACGATGATAATGAGATGAAAAGAGATGAGAATGAGGTGAAAAATAGAGCTTGGATGGTGATGATGATAATGATAATGTTAATGATGATGATGAAGAGGAGAGGCGGAGGATCGTAATATTGATTTAATAGCGGAGAAAATTTGTAATACTTTTTTTCTTCTATCTCTTTTCTTATACCCACTCTCCTTTCTCTCTTCCTTCCTTCTTTTCTTATCTTTCTCACTGTCGTTCCTCTCATTTTCTCTCTTTTTTGGTATTCTTGTCTCAATCTCCCCTTTTTCCTCTACTCCCTCCTCTCTCTCTCCTTCCCACCGTTATCTTCTTCATTCATCTATCTTCCATCTTCTACGTTATCTTCATCTTGTACTTTATTCTCCTTACTCCTCCTCCTCTTCCTTAACATGCGCAGATCAGGATGGGATGTCTTAGGATACGTGGATGGCAGATGACACAACACCGGCTCACTTAAAATCAAAACCTTATTGCTTATGTTCTTCTTGTAACTAATTTATTTATGGACCAATATATTTTATTCAGAAAGCTATTTAATCAGGAAGGATAGGAGATTAATGATCACTATCGCTCGTTTTTTATAGAATAGTAAAAAATATTTCCTAGATATCGATAATAAAATATTAAAAAGTTGAAAAATGTTTGTCAAAAATCTAAATCAACTTCAAACAAAAGTTAAAATAGAGAACATAATTCCGTTTTCATACTTTCAGAAGTTGAATAAAAAGAGTAGACTTAAATAAATGCCTAAAATAAGAAGTTAGGACAACATTTTTCTTTACCATGTCCTACATATATACCAAAAGAAAGAGGAAAAATAAAGATATTTATAAGCAAATAATTAAGTCATTACTTATTTGAAATTATTACTAACAGAACGCCTAAAATAGGTGGTTCTTGTAATTATTATTAAAAAAAATAATAGTAATTATTATAAGTTTTAACGATCAGATGATCGGAATGGTGATCGGAACAGCAGTACTTAAAAAAATGATCGGATGATCGGAATCGGATCAGCTGCCTAAACTGATCGGATGATCGGGGATCGGAACAGCAAAAAAGTGATCGGTGCCCACCACTGGAAGTGACCTTATAGAAGTGTTTAAAATGTTCAAGGGTCTCGACAACGTTAATGTTCATGATTATTTTAGTCTCTCAATCAAGTGTAACAAGAAACAATGGATACAAAATAACGAGGAAGCGTTTCAACTCAAATGAATCAAAACACTTCTTCAACCGTGTCATCAATGTATGGAATGGTTTGCCTCAAAACGTCGTCGAAAGCGAAACTATTTGCACGTTCAAAAACCGACTGGACAAATATTTAGAACCTAACCCGAACATCCGCTTAGTCGTCGTGAATGATCTTTTTATTCATATAAACATTGTAATTTTTCTGTACTACATGGTATTCTTCCTTTTCATGCCAGCCTCGGCTGGAGGGACTGGTGGGAGGGGAGGAGCCCTCGCCTTTGCTGTCCTGTGTCTCTGACTCGTAGATTAGAGTACATGCACTGTAAAAAAAAACTGTATTTTTACAGTGTTTTTCCCCGTAAATGCTAACAGAGAAATCCCGGTATCTGAGAATACAGTATACGACTGTAAAATATGGCGTGCATTTTGCTTATGATGTCTTAATTTCTTCGACTGGGTCTATGTTAACTTTTAGAATGCAATATTGAATGTGTTTCGAGAGACTAGAAATCCTATTTTCTGTAGATAGTATTTATCATGAGAAAATGAATTACAGGAAAAATCCTGTAATTTGAAATACCTGTGACTGTAAAATGTTGGAATGCTTCTCCTCTGCTAAGTGACTGTCTTCTATTTTTTTCTTTATGAAATGCTTGAAATGTAATACTTACTCGTTGTTGATACACTAATACACTTAAAATATGTTTTAAGTACTTTATTCATGTTTCTTAGCAAGCATATTGTTTATGGCGACAACTGGCACGCTCCCAAAATTCTTACCAGATAGCGCTTTGTATGTCAACGCGCATTATTTTATCTTGAACATTTTTTTTTTTATCAAAGGTGATGAGATAAAAATTATTCATATTGAAATATGAAAATCTCGAACGTTCTTTGTTTCGGTTGCAAAAGCTTATTTCGGTTACTTGTGGGAGTGAAAAGCAGCACTCGTTTGCAGTATGGAGTATACTACTCAGAGACATACGCGGTAAGTAACAGATTTTGTTATCTCAGTTGATAGTTTTAGTAGTATGAAATTAAGTAACTATGATATGAAGAACAGAACCAGCATAAGGATATTACAAGCGCAACGCGACGCTCAGCTGTTGGTTTTTGTTGTTTACAAAACTTCGCGCCAAGAAGCCTGCTGAGACAGGAGAGTGGCGGCTGGCGGGGCAGCACGTATACATTACTCCAAGACAGCTACCCAACATTTGTCTCAGGGTATGTAGTGGTGATTGAATGGTTGATTTACCGTAGCTTGTATGCCATTTCAATATTAATGTGTCATTCATAATAACACCAGTACTTGTAAGCCTTCAACGTAGCAACCTTCCCCACCCACAGCCAACACCAACCATTACTTGTCTGTCTAACGTGTAGTGCCAAGCCTCAGTTCGTATGTCATTTCAATATTAATGTGTCATTCACATAATACTCAGTACTTAGTAAACTTTAACGTAGCAAGTTCCCACCTCACAGCAACACCGTGGCCACAGCCACCACCCTAACCATTATACCTGCCTGCCTAACGTGTAGTGCCAAGCCTCAGTTTGTATGCCATTTCAGTATTAATGTCTTGTTCATATACTCACAGTGTAATAAGCTTTCACCGTAGGAAGCTTCCCACCCCATAACCACCCTCCACAGCCACCAATTCCTAACCACCCAACCGTTACTTTCCTGCATAACGTGTAGTGTCAGTCTGTTCATAAGCCATAGTAATAGTATGCACTTTTGGTGCTCGCCTTAAAGCAGAGTCTACTGGTCAGGGTGCTTGTGTATATTTGAAATTAAATGTATGCTTCCAGTTACTAATGATTAGGGGTCTTACTTAATATCTAGGCGCCAGGCTGTTCCATGAGTCCACCACTCAGAAAAAAATAATGGCTTCTGAACATAAGAATATTAAAAGCTAAAGGGCAAGTACATTTAAGTACATACTAGTTATTTTCGAGTAATCAGTTCTGACATGGATTCAGAGTTTGCATGTCCCCACTGTAATCATGTATCTAGGTCTATTAGAAATTATGGAAATCATTGCCTGTTACATTCAAATGAATACAGAAGAGTTATCAGTTGCCCATTAGGGGGCTGCAGACGGAGGCTTTTCTCATATACAGGGCTAAAGGCTCATATATATCGTGACCACCAAGAACGAAGGTCAAAAAATCATGAAAAAAATTTGGCTTTGAGTCTCCATATGAAATTACAGTGTAAAACGCTGCTGTGCCAACACGTTTGTGATGGGATCAAAGATTTGTTTAATCATTTAAGACAGCACATGGATGACAGCACCAGGGTTCAGTGCCCATTTAATCAGTGCTCCGAAATGTTCTCAAAGACAACCACATTTAAATCACATATAAGTAGGCATCGCAGATATCGAACAGTTAAGGACTTGCCAACTGAAATGATCTACTCATCAAATTCAGATTTTTTGGTGACATGTCGCTAAGCTCGGGGGATTCCACTACAACAGAAAATGATATTCCCATAGGCCTATGTGAAGGGACCAGTGATGAGGAAATACAAACCACAGATCATGAATTATTTATAAAAAACCTTGCTCTGTTTTATTTAAAATTGTTGTCTAAATACTTATTGCTATCATCAGTTATTCAATATAATGTGGAGGAATTTCAAAACATTCACTCACTTGGATTTTCTTATTGCTTGGAGAAACTAACCACTTTGTTAAAGCAGCTTGATATTCCTGAATCCAAAAAATTGAAGAAATTATAAATGGCATTGAAGAATCTGATATATTTTCTAAGTGTAACAGTGGACCATTAAGATCTAATTACAGTCGTAATAAATTCTTCAAAGAGACCTTTAATTATGTTCAGCCCCAGTGTCATTATTTGGGAAGGAACAATCAGAACAAAGAGTGCACCTATCAATATATTCCAGTTCTTGAAACAATAAAGTGTCTTTTTAAGGACAAGTCTGTTTTCAAAGAATATACATTAACATCAGAGTACCATGAAAAAGCACTCGGTGACTGTTGTTTCAGTGATATTACTGATGGGCTTGCGTTTAAGAGTAATGGACTATTTAAAACTCATCCTAAATCTTGAAGGCTTATTCTTTATCAAGATGCTTTTGAAATATGCAATCCTTTAGGATCAAGTAAGAAAAAAAAACAGAATTCTTGGGGTTTATTTGACACTTTGTAATTTTAGACCACATCTTCGCTCTGTTGTTGATAATACCCTCTTAGTTCTCCTGTGTAAAGAAGTGGACTTGAAACATTTTGGCCATGATAAAATATTTCATGAATTAGTTGAAGATTTAAAGAAGCTAGAGAACAATGGGATTCAGCTACATAATGAAACTGTGAAGGGACACTGTTGTATTACAGGAGACAACTTGAGGTCCCATGGTGTAGGTGGCTTTACTGAAAATTTTAGTACAGTTGAACACTTCTGCCGGTACTGTACCATCACCCTCACAGAATTTCTGAGTGACCCTGTTTTTGTTGGTACACAGAGAACAGTGGAAAATTATAATGCAACAATAAGGCATCTTGAACAAGAACACATTGTTTTGAATAACATTAATGGTATTAAATTTAATTCTGCTTTCAATTCTTTGAAGTATTATCATGTTTGTGCATCTGGTCTGCCACCATGTTTAGGTCATGATATTTTTGAGGGTGTTGGAGATTATGATTTAGCCATGATTCTGAAGAATCTCATAAATGTTAAAAGATGGCTAACGTATGCAGAACTCAACCAGCGTATAAATTTGTTTCCTTATCTTGGTACAGATGCTGCCTCAAAGCCATGTCAGGTGAATGTTTCTGGGGGTAGACTAGGTGGTCAAGCAGCACAAAACTGGTGCTTAATAAGGCTGTTACCTGTTATTATATGTGATGTAGTAGGAACGAAAAATGAAGATGATCCAGTTTGGCAGTTGTTTCTTTTACTGCATGATATCGTGGAAATAGTATGTGCCCCAAAGATTAAAGACTCAGACATTGCATATCTTTCTATACTCATCGATGAATATCTAGAAGACAGGCTATCATGTTTCCCGGACGAGAAACTTAAACCCAAACATCATTTTTTGAAACACTATCCGAAGCTAATTTTGCAGTTTGGTCCATTAATACACTTGTGGACACTGCGTTTTGAAAGTAAGCATTGCTATTTCAAAAGATGTATTAGAAGTGCCCAGAATTTCAAGAATGTCTGCCAGACAATGAGTGAAAAACATCAATTATTACAATCGTATAAACAGGCCAGCCCCTATTTTCAACACAGAGTAGAGGTAACAAAAAGCATTCCTCTAATTTCAGATACATATAATCAAGGTATCCAAACAGCCATAAAGATGTGTCAGATTGCTGATAGTGCAGAAGTTAGTCTGGAAGTAGTAATAGTGTGTCACTATAAAATCCTTGCCTCCACCACTACCGGGCTGCCCTGAACGACATCAAAGGACACATAATGCCTACCGGTGCACACAGGCTAGAACAAAGAAAAAAAATCCATTGTTACCTGTCAAGAAATCATAATTTTCTTCTAAAATATCTTTTACGGTATTCTTTTGAAACTGAGTAGATTGTTAATGAGCAACATCTACTTCTGTGGTATGCAGTTATAGCACATATTAAATTTAGTACATAGTGTTGTTAAGGCTGAAGAAAAATTCCAGTATTTACAACACGTATATTTCTGTCTATCATTGCAGATGCTTTGTTGGCATCAATCCAGAGCGGGGCAGCAAGATTGAAGTAAAGAAGCACTGCAAGAGACGCACCCAAGTCCATCCCAGAGTTCTGTCCCTGATTAATGCTATTGCTGATGTAGAGTGGAGGTGCTAAATCCACAAGGTAATATTCATTACTTCTGAAAACATTTTTAATCTTTAATAATCTTTTGACTGCTCCCATTAGGGGTCGCTACAGCGAATCACTGTTCTCCAACGCGCTTGGTCTTCTGCGTCTTCCTGTGTCACGCCCACCACTTGCATGCCTCCCTTCACAGCATCCATAAATCTTCTCTTTGGTCTCCCTCTCTTCCTCCTGCTGGGTAGATCCTTGTCCAGCATCCTCCTCCCCATATACTCCTTGTCTCTCCTCCTGACATGTCCAAACCACCTCAGCCTCGCCTCTCTTGCTTTGTTCCACAACCTGGCGTACGTGTGTTATTCCTATGTCGTAATCATTCCTGACTTTATCCATCCTCGTCACTCCAAGAGGAAATTGCAGCGTCTTCAATTCCGCTCCTTCCAACTCTGCCTCTTTGTTATTTTTTGAAAAAGTTAGTGGTACTGTTTCCATACCATTGCAACAGCTTAAGGTCTCACTACTGTTTTATTAATCTTCCTTTTTTCTTGCGGAAACCTTGCTGTCACATATCACTCCTGCTGTCTTTCTCCATCTATTCCATCTTGATTAAACTCTTCTTTACCTACCTACCACACTCTCCATTACCCTGGACAGGTGACGCTAGTTTAACCGACCCCCACGGGACCGGAGAGTGGTCAGATAAGTGAAAAGTTTGGTTGAGCTGGTTAGAAATAAAAAAAAAGCAAAAAATTCTGAAATTATTTATACAGGCTCTACAGCAACTAAGCTGCACTATGCACACCCTGAAAGTATAAAATATGGATTAAAAATAAAGAAAGAAAGAAACCTACCTTTTTCCCTCTTAGTACACTGCATGGACCTAAGGCAAGCAAAGGGCCGGGTGGTACAAATGTACCTCATGATTCCTAGACAGCTGTGTATT
>NW_026110645.1:0-42500 GCF_024679095.1 Eriocheir sinensis
AAACTGTTGAATAAGGTATAAAAGTGGGCTTAAGACAAGGGTGCGTCATGTCACCAGGGTTATTCAATATTTATATGGATGGTGTTATTAGAGAAATGAAGGGGAAAGTTGGGGTTGGAGTAAGACTGCTCGATGAGGGAAGGAAGTGGTACTGAATTCAATACTGTTTGCTGATGACACGGTGCTCATTGCAGAAAATGAAAGTGAACTACAAAATTTGGTCAGTGTTTTTGATAGTGTCTGTACCAGGAGAAAGCTGAAAGTAAATGTCAACAAAAGTAAAGTGATGGTTTGTGAGCGAAGTAGAAGTGAGGTTGTAGATTTTGTATGCCCATATAGAATTGGAATTGAATGTGAAAATATATATTTTTTTTTTTTTTACAGCTAAGGAGACAGCTCAAGGCCGTAAAGAAAAAACACACACACAAAAGGCCTGCTACTCACTGCTCCAAAACAGAGGTTAAAGGAATGTCCAAAATCAGAGGTAAATTTCTGGATGAGATGTGTACTGATACCCTCCTCTTGAAAGACTTCAAGTCGTAGGCAGGAGGAAATACAGATGAAGGAAGATTGTTCCAGAGTTTAGCAGCTTGAGGGATGAAATAGTGAAGATACTTAACTCTTGCATAAGGAGTTTGGACAGTAAAGGATGAGCATGAGTAGAAAGTCGTGCAGCGGGGCCGTGGAGGACGGGAGGCATGCAGTTAGCAAGTTCAGACGAGCAGTCAGCATGAAAATATCGATAGAAGATAGAAAGAGAGGCAACATGGCGGCGGCATTTGAGAAGTAGAAGACTATCAGTATGAGGAGGAGATCTGATGAGATGAAGAGCCTTGATTCCACTCTGTCAAGGAGAGCTGTGTGAGTGGACCCCCCCAAACACATGAGATGCATACTCCATACGAGGGCGGACAAGGCCCCTGTAAATGGACAGCAACTGTGCGGGGGAAAAGAACTGGCGGATATGGTACAGAACGCCCAGCCTCGAGGAAGGTGATTTAGTAAGAGATGAGATATGATGTTTCCAGTTGAGATTTTGAGTTAAGGATAGACCGAGGATGTTTAGTGTTGAGGAAGGTGATAGCTGAGTGTTGTTAAAGAATAGGGGATAGTTGTATGAAAGATTGTGTCGAGTGGATAGGTGGAGAAACTGTGTTTATGAGGCGTTGAAGGACACCAGGTTCCTCTTGCCCCAATCGGAAATAATAGTAAGGTCTGCGGCTAAGCGCTCTGTTGCCTCCAGCCTTGAATTGTTATGTTTCTGTTGGGTGGATCTTCTATTAAAAGAAGTTGAGTAATGCAGAGTGGAATCATTGGCGTAGGAATGGATAGGACAGTTCGTTTTGGAAAGAAGATCATCAATGAACAACAGAGAGTGGGAGATAGGACAGAACCCTGTGGGACACCACTGTTAATAGGTTTAGGGGAAGAACAGTGACCGTCTACCACACCAGAAATAGAACGGTCAGAAAGGAAACTGGAGATAAAGGTACAGAGAGAAGGACAGAAACCGTAGGAGGGTAGTTTGAAAGCAAAGATTTGTACCAGACCCTATCAAAAGCTTTTGATATGTCCAGCGCAATAGCAAAGGTTTCACTGAAACGGCTAGGAGAGGATGACCAAGAGTCAGTTAGGAAGGCAAGGAGATCACCAGTAGAACGCCCTTGCGGAACCCATACAAGCGATCAGATAGAAGGTTTGAAGTGGAGGTGCTTTTTGAATCTTCCTGTTAATGATTGATTCAAAAGCTTTAGATAGACAGGAAAGTAAAGCTATAGGGCGGTAGTTTGAGGGATTGGAACGGTCACCCTTCTTAGGCACAGGCTGCATGAAGGCATACTTCCAGCAAGAAGGAAAGGTAGCTGTTGATAGGCAGAGACGAAAGAGTTTGACTAGACAGGGTGTCATCACGGAGGCACACTTTTGAAGGACAATAGGAGGCACTCCATCAGGTCCATAAGCCTTCTGAGAGTTGAGGCCAGAGAGGGCATAGAAAACATCATTCTGAAGAATCTTTATAACAGGCATAAAGGAGTAAGAGGGGGGATGGGTAGAAGGAATATGCCCAGAATCGTCCAGAGTGGAGTTTTTAGAAAAAGTTTGAGAGAAGAGTTCAGCCTTAGAGATAGATGAGACGGCAGTGTTGCCGTCAGGACTGAGGAGTGGAGGGAAAGATGAAGAAGTGAAGTTGGAGGAGATGTTTTTGGCTAGATGCCAGAAGTCACGGGAAGAGCTAGAGAAAGCAAGGTTTTGGCATTTTCTATTAATGAAAGAGTTTTTGGTTAGTCGGAAAATAGATTTGGCACTATTCCGGCCAGAAATGTAAAGTTCATAATTAGCATTAGTTTGAAGGCTCTGGTACCTTTTGTGAGCTGCCTCTCTATCATTGACAGCACGAGAACAAGCGATTAACCAAGGCTTTTAGCGCGAGGAGTAGAGAAAGAACGTGGAATGTATGCTCCATTCCAGAGATAATCACCTCTGTGATGCGCTGAGCACACACAGAGGGGTCTCTATCCTGACATCTATGCCAAAAGAAGTAATTGAAAATGTATAGTGCAAGTGTAAAACTGGCTGCTCTGTGCAAAGATGTAATTGTAAAAAGAACTCTCTCCATTGTACTAGTCTCTGTGGTTGCTATAACTGCTTGAACATATGTTCAAGGAAATAACATCAGAGAGCGTGGAGGAAGAAATTAACAGCTGGATGATTGGGGTGGAAAATAGGGCACAGAAGATTGGTTAAATATATAGAAGACCAATATGATGCTAATAGAAACGGCCCCTAGAGTGAGGTGAGAAACTGGAATATATCTACAATAGCTATATAGTTGCTGCAGTGGAGGTTTGGGTGCTGATTATCCTGTGCATGGGATGTTGGAAGTGGTGCCACTGCAGTAGCTTAACCCGGTAGCAGCGACGGGCCAAATTTGTGGCTTTACCGTGTAGCAGCGACGGGCCAAATTTGTGCCATGATACAACCCCCCCAAAATAGATGATGCATAAACCGATCACAAATGCGTTGATATACATAATGAAATGGAGTGCGTGAGTGATGATTTTCTCTCACTATTCTCGCTTAGAGGGGCCTTTAAGAAACATGATCCCCGCAGGTACCAGGTTAAGTTTGAAACATATGAAGTATTAGAGAAATGCAGATGTACATTTTTCCAATATGTGCAAGATAATGTCTCGAACCGATGGAAGAAGAAATGACAATGACATTACTGTACCACCCAGAAAGAGGACCGACTATGCTATTTAATATAGGTATTTACATGTGACAAGGGAGGAGCTGAGCTCATTTCCTTGAATCTGATATTTAAAGTTAGGATTTTTTTCACCTATGTGCATTACGTTACATTTATCTGCGTTAAAACTCATTTGCCATTTTTCGCTCCAGTCAGCAAGTCTTATTAAGTCTGATTGAATGATCTCGCAACTTTGACTGTTCATTACCGTACCTCCTAAGTTGGTGTCGTCGGCGAATTTGGCTACTTTTGATAGGATATCAGTTTCTAAGTCGGTCACGTAAATTATGAATAGTGCTGGCCCCAGGACCGAACCTTGGGGAACGCCACTGGTGACGGGTTGCCAATCCGATGCTTCACCATTAAGAAATAAACGTTGTTCTCTGTTGGTGAGCCAGTCATGAATCCACGCACATAGATGGTCGTTAATACCGTGGGAACGCAGTTTTGAAATAAGCCTAACGTGAGGAACTTTATCAAACGCTTTATGAAAATCAAGGTAAATTACGTCATATGGTCTTCGGGGTTCACAACATGTATAAAAATCTTTGAAAAAGGTTAAAAGGTTGATAAGGCAAGACCGATTACTACGAAATCCGTGCTGACTATCAGTTATCAAATCATTTGTTTCAAGGAAAGTGATCATTTTGTCCCTGATTATTTTTTTCGAACAGTTTAATTAGGACAGACGTAAGGCTGATGGGACGATAATTACTGACTTGTTTTTTGTCTCCTTTTTCAAAGATCGGGGTAATATTGGCCTTTTTCCACTCGAGAGGCACACTGGCCTGTGCTAATGACTTGTTGAATATTAATGTTATGGGTAATTCTAGCTGTTGACTACATTCTCTTAACACGCGAGGAGATAAATTATCGGGGCCCGGAGATTTATTTGGATCTATTCTCTGCAGGTACGCACGCAGTTCGCTGATATCAATTTCGGTCAATGCAAGCTTATGTTCTTCAGGGCCTTGAAAATTTTTCTTCGGGGCTGGAATCGATGTCATGTTCTCTTTTGTAAATACGCTACTAAAGGTTGAGTTTAGGACCGACGCCATGCCTTTATCATCACTAATCGTATTGCCACTTAATAGTAGTGGGCCGATATTATTTTTAACAGTTTTTTTGTTTCTTATGTAACCGAAAAATAACCTTGGATTTTCCTTGGCATCAAGTGATATTTTTATCTCATATTCGCGTTTCTGTTTTCTGATTTTCCTTTCGCACTCTCTCATGACATTGATGTAATTAGTATGATCCTGTGAATTATGTGTCAGTTTATATTTCTTATGAAGTTTTCTTTTTTCGACGATGATTTTTTGTAGGTAATTGTTCATCCACAACGGTTTTTGATTATCAGTCCTTCGTGGCTTGAGTGGAATGAATTCATTTACGCTCGCAGTGATTTGTGCAGTAAAACGATTATACATTTCTTGAACGCTGACGTTGTTGAGCAAATGATTCCAATTTACTGAAGCCAGTTCTCTTTTTAGGTCCGTAAAATTTGCTTTACTATAATTAGGTGTTAAGAGTGAGTTTGCTCGTGCTTTTGTTTCAATATTTAAACGGCATCTGATTATGTTGTGGTCACTGCCTGCAAATGGCTCGCCGACCTCACAGGCGGTTATGAGGTGGCTGTCGGTCGTGAAGACTAAATCCAAAATGTTATTTCCTCGCGTCGACGCGGTAATTGTTTGATAAAGAAATGTGTCTTGCGCAAAATTTATTAATCTAGATCCTTCCCTGTCGGCATAGAGTGCAGAACAGTTAACAGAGGGGTTATTGAAGTCGCCGCATATTATTGCATTTCTGTTTCTGATAATTTTATTTATCTTTGGGTGGAGATTTCCATCAATGTCTTCATTTGATTTAGGAGGTCGGTAAACTACGCCCAGAACATACTTTTCATTATTGATCGTCGCTTGTACATACAATGAATCATAAGCCAGGTAATTGTCTCTGGAATGGAGGCATACATTCCACGTACTTTCTCTACTCCTCATGCTAAAAAGCCTTGGTTTAATCATGCTTGTTCTCGTGCTATTAAAGATAGAGAGGCAGCTCACAAAAAGTTCCAGAACCTTCGAACTCCCACTAACTTTCATCTATACATTTCAGCCCGGAATCGTGCCAAATCTATTCTCCGATTTACCAAAACTTCTTTTATAAATAGAAAATGTCAACACCTTGCTTCTTCTAATTCTTTCCGTGACTTCTGGCATCTAGCCAAAAATATCTCCTCCAATTTCACTTGTTCCTCTTTCCCTCCTCTCCTTAACCCTGACGGCAGCACTGCCGTCTCATCTGTCTCTAAGGCTGAACTCTTCGTTCAAACTTTCTGTAAGAACTCCACCTTGGACGATTCTGGGCATATTCCTCCTACTCATTCTTCCAAATGATGTTTTCTATGCCCTCTCTGCCCTCAGCTCTCAGAAGGCTTATGGACCTGATGGAGTGCCTCCATCTGACACCCTGCCTGGTCAAACTCTTTCGTCTCTGCCTATCAACACCTATCTTTCCTTCCTGCTGGAAGTATGCCTTTGTACAGCTTGTGCCTAAGAAGGGGGCCGCCCAATCCCTCAAACTACCGCCCAATAGCTTGACTTTCATGTCTATCTAAAGCTTTGAATCAGTCCCAACCGGAAGATTCAAAAGCACCTTTACACTTCTAACCTTCTATCTGATCGTTAGTATGAGTTCCGCAAGGGCGTTCTACTGGCGATCTTCTTGCTCTCTTAACTGACTCTTGGTCATCCTCTCTTAGCCGTTTCGGTGAAACTTTCTCTGTTACGCCAGACATATCGAAAGCCTTCGATAGAGTCTGGCACCAGTCTATGCTTTCTAAACTGCTCTCTTTCGGATTCTATCCCTCTCTCTGTTCCTTTATTTCCAGTTTCCTTTTCGGCCGTTATATCTCTGCGGTGGTAGACGGTCACTACTCTTCCCCTAAACCTATCAACAGCGGTGTTCCACAGGGCTCTGTCCTATCACCCACTCTCTTCCTGTTATTCATCAATGATCTTCTTTCCATAAAAAACTGTCCTGTCCACTCATACACCGACGACTCCACTCTGCATTATTCAACTTCTTTCAATAGAAGACCCTCTCAACAAGAAGTACACAACTCCAGACTGGAGGCTGCAGAACGCTTAATCTCAGACCTTGCTATCATTTCCGATTGGGGCAGAAGGAACCTTGTGTCCTTCAATGCCTCAAAAACTCAATTTCTCCACCTATCAACTCGACACACTCTTCCAAACACCTATCCCCTATTCTTCGACAACACTCAGCTGTCACCTTCTTCAACACTAAACATCCTCGGTCTATCCTTAACTCAAAATCTCAACTGGAAACTTCATATCTCCTCTCTCGCTAAATCAGCTTCCTCGAGGTTGGGCGTTCTGTATCGCCTCCGCCAGTTCTTCTCCCCCGCGCAGTTGCTATCCATATACAGGGGCCTTGTCCGCCCTCGTATGGAGTATGCATCTCACGTGTGGGGGGGCTCCACCCACACATCTCTTCTGGACAGAGTGGAGGTTAAGGCTCTTCGTCTCATCAGCTCTCCTCCTCCTACTGATAGTCTTTTACCTCTTAAATTCCGCCGCGATGTTGCCTCTCTTTCTATCTTCTATCGATATTTCCACGCTGACTGCTCTTCTGAACTTGCTAACTGCATGCCTCCCCCCCTCCCGCGGCCCCGCTGCACACGACTTTCTAATCATGCTCATCCCTATACTATCCAAACCCCTTATGCAAGAGTTAACCAGCATCTTCACTCTTTCATCCCTCACGCTGGTAAACTCTGGAACAATCTTCCTTCATCTGTATTTCCTCCTGCCTACTACTTGAACTCTTTCAAGAGGAGGGTATCAGGACACCTCTCCTCCCGAGTTTGACCTTGCTTTTGGCCGCCTCTCTGATTCTTTTATGGGAGCAGCGATTAGCGGGCTTTTTTTTATTGTTTTTTTTGTGCCCTTGAGCTGAGTCCTTTGTTGTAAATAAAAAATAAAAAAAAAATGAAATAAAGATGTTAAACAATACAGGGGCGGGAACGTCACCCTGTTGGACTCCCACTTCAACTGGGAAGGATGGAGATTCCAGGCCGCCAATGCATACTTTAGCTTGCATGTTAGTTTGAAATTGTTGTAGTATGTTTAAAAACTTGGGAGGAACTCCAGAGTTGGTGAGTATTTTCGATATGAGATCCCTGGGCACTGTGTCGCATGCCTTTTGAGGTCAATAAATACAATATAAAGGTCTTTGTTTTGTTCCACACATTTCTTTTGTATTTTTTTAAGAGTAATATGTTGTCTACGGTGCTTCTGTTCTTCCTGAAGCCACAATGTGAGTCTGGTAAAACTGCTTCTGATATGTGTGTCACAAGACGGGAGAGCATAACCCGAGCCAGGAGTTTACCTGCAACCGAGAGGAGGAAGATACCTCTACTGTTGTTGCAGTCATCTCTCTCCTTTGTCTTTATAAATAGGGATGATGTTAGGGTCTACCCACAGTTTGGACATTTTCTCGCCCCTCCACAGTGCACATATGAATTTGTGTAGTCTAGTTTCAGTAGTTTTCAGAACACGATAGTGTGATCAGAATGCAGTTAAAGCTCGCCATGATGGTTGGGGCGAGTGACATGTTGTTATAAACAACCCTGTGTTTTCAATATGTGGAGCTTTATCTGCATTCTGATCACACTATCGTGTTCACTAGAAATTTTCCTACGTCATGTAATAATATATTTCTGCAGTCAATGAACAACTGTTGAAAAGAGTGAGCATAAGTAAAACATGTTATAATCATTTTTTAACATCTTCACAGTTCAACTCATCGTAATACCATTTTCTTATTTGTTTTGTCGAGTTTTTGAAATACATCTTGATTCTACAGTCACTGCTGAGTCTGATGGTGTCAACCAAAACTGGCTAGCTCGTATATGAGGTGAGCTATGGCATATAATAAAGAAACATGTCTCCCTCGAGCATGCAAGATGTGGTCCGACATGAGTGTTATGGAGAGCGGAGCAGCCAATCAGCTGCAAGCTTACCAACCTGCCTAGGCGCCTAGCTTAAGTGAACAGACTATAATGCTGTATATTCCAGTCTTGGACGTATCATCGATGTTATTAGTTGCTTCACCATTTCTTCATTTAACTTTGTAAATGGTGCTTTTATGTTTCTAAGAAGATTGTATGTTTCCCCAGTTATCCGGTCTATGTATTCCATAGGATAACTTGTCTGTTATGATCACTCCCAGATCTTTTTCTTCAGTGTTTTTCATGATTCTTTCTTTACTCAGATAGTAGTTTCCCGATATTCGTCTACTGCTCTTACCAAACTCCATCACACTACACTTCTCTGTATTGAATGTCATTTCCCATTTGCGTGACCATTCGCTTATTCTGTCGAGATCTTGGCTCAGGGCTACACAGTCATCTTCGTTAGCCACCCTCCTCATTATTTTAGCATCATCAGCAAACATATTCATATAGCTAGTCACCCCTTCTGTCATGTCATTAATATAAGTTACAAACATAATCGGAGCCAACACTGATCCTTGGGGGACTCCACTCGTCACCTCCATCCAGCTTGATTTATTGTTCCTGATTACTGTTCTCATTTCTCTCTTCGTCAAAAAGTCCATAATCCAATCCAATATTGAACCACCCAGACCTCCAACATGATTAAGTCTCCATATTAATCGCTTGTGTGGTACTTTATCAAACGCCTTCTTTAGGTCCAGATACACACAATCTGCCCAACCGTCTCTTTTCTGTATTATATCAATTACTCTTGAATAGAAGCTGATCAGATTAGTTACACAAGACCGTCCTCCTCTGAATCCGAATTGGCTATTTGTTAATGTACCGTTTTCTTCTAAATACTCCACCCATCTGTTTTTTTTATATAATTTTCTCACACATCTTTGCTACTACACTTGTTAACGACACTGGCCTATAGTTGAACGGGTCTTCCTTACTTCCTCCTTTATGTATTGGGACGATGTTAGCCCTCTTCCAGTCTAGTGAGACATTAATCAAGTTGCTCAACTTTTCAGCTATTAGCTGGCTACACTCTTTTAGCACCCAGTTTGATATACCATCCGGTCCTGCTGATTTCCTCGCATCCAATTCTTCCAATAATTTTCTAACTTCATCTGCTGATGTTTGTATTCTCTTCAGACCCACTCCATTCCCCGGCACTGCATCTACACCTTCAAACTCACTCTCCCTTGTGAACACTGTTTGGAAACAGTTATTCATCACTTCTACTATTTCACTTATACTATCAAAAGTTTCACCATTAACTTTAACTTTCTGAATCTCATTTCTACTTTTCAACTTTCCATTTATGAACTTATAAAACAGTTTTGGCTGGTCTTTGCACTTATCTACAATATTTTTCTCAAAATTCCTCTTTTCTTCTCTTCTTACTTTGACATAAACATTCCTCTTCCTTTTGTACTCATTCCATAGATCCATCCTCCTATTTTTTCTCCATTTGATCAATGCCTTAATTCTCCTTTTCCAGCTTGGCGTCTACATACTTTCTGTTGTACCACTCTTCTCTTGATGTCTGGCCTTCTTTCATCCTTGGTACTCACTTTTCCACTCCTTCGTTGTAAATCCGTAGAAAGATAGCCCATTTTTCCTCCACATTTTCAGCCTCAAAAAAAAAATCCCATTGTGCTTCCTCAAAATGTTTCCCAAGTTGTTCAAACTTTGCCTTATTAAAGTTAAACTGTTCTTTCCTGTAGTCCTCATTCTTGATTATTTTACCTCCTTCTCGTAATATATACTCGATAAGTACGTGATCTCTCTTCCCTATATGGCTCTTATAGTTCATCTCCTCTATGGTATCCGGCTCCCTGGTGATTATCGAGTCCGATCTAGATGGCTCGTCTTCTCCTCTGAATCTTGTATATTCCTCCACCCACTGTGTGAGGACGTTATCTATAACCAATTCCAAAACCTTGTTCCCCCATGAAGCTTCACTTCCTTCCGTTGACCAGTTTTCCCATGATACTTCTTTACAATTAAAATCCCCCATTATCAGAATCTTATCCTTCTCCTCCAGCAATCTCCTTAGGCAATCCAATGTGTCTTCCAGCTTCTTCTTGTACAATTCTTCTGTCCATGAATTATTTTTTGGGGGACATACACCACTACGATATTTCTGCATCCTCCCCTTTGCAGTCTTTTTCCCACACTCAAGACCTCCGCTTCCCCTTCGCCATAGGTGACACCCTCCACTGTCCATTCTTTTTTTCAACAATAGCATCACTCCTCCTTGTTTATTCTCTATTTCTCATAAATACATTATATTTATCATCCCCTATGTTAAATGCATCTATACTACCAGTCAATTTTGTTTCCGTAATCCCCATAACATCTGTTTTTTCCTTACTCAGGTAATCTCCTATTTTTAACAGTGACGATATTAACCCGGCAGCGTCGGCGGACCCATTTTTGGGCTCCCGCGAGTCGGTCCGCTGAAACGGTGGACCCCGTATGGGAGCTAATTGTATGCGGTGGCGGCATAGAGCAACCCACCATGCATGCCCTGGGTCATTGTGGTGGGTGATTGATCTTGAGGTGGGCTTATTTGTCATAGGTGATGCTGTAAGGTCATGGCAGACTGAATCAGCTATCCATATAGTAATCACTTGTCAAATTATCTAAAGTAGACAACAAGCGACTCTCGGCTAGATGCCACGTGTCACGAGACTGTTTATTTTGTAACAAACACCACCCAAAAAGAATGGAGTTTGAGTATAAATAAATATTTTTAACGGCTTTATGGTTATGAGAGGAGTACTCTGATATACGTTCCATGCTCTTTTCTTAGTCTCAAAATGCAGTGTAATGGTGCCGTTTCTTGGCCACTTCTCGGCTTTCCCATAACCGAGGCCCACGGGTTAACCCGTTCACATTAGTGTATGCCACCTTCAAGCTGTCTCCTCTTCCCTGCTGTACCCCTTCCTTAGGTCCATGTCTATCACTCTCCAGAAAAACATCCTTTTATCCTCTTCTGATCTTCCTTCATTCTTTTCATTGGCTTGATTCTTCAAGTCTCTTATCGTGTTCCTTTCCTCCACACTTCTGTCCTTTCTTGCCCAGACTTTTTTGTAGGCCTCTGTTCTTGCTAACTTCCATGACTTTCCCACCACTTCTTCTGCAGCCACCTGAGACCTAAATCTAATTTTAACTGGTCGTTGGGCTCCTTCTTCATACTTTCCAAACCTGAATACTTCTTCAATCTCTTCTACCAGCTCATGAACTTCTTCCTGAAATGCTTCAATTCCTTGCTCCACTGCCTTCCTTTCCTTCTTTTCCCTTGTGTCTGACTGGCATGTGCTCTTCATTAATGCCCACCACTACTACAGACTTCTTTTTTTCAGCGGAGTCCCTCACTATTTCTGGTTATCCTTTTATCACCTTGATCACCTTTTCAGTTATAGCTTCATCCTTAGCCTTGACTTGTTCCTCCACAATTTTCTTAAAGCCAACATTCTTCTTTTCTTGCTCCTCCTTCCAGTCTTTATGCGTTTCCTTTAATTCCTTGACTTTAGCCTCCGCGTCCTCTGCCTATTCTCGTTCAATGTTACCTGCTTGTGCAGGTCATTATACGCATTCTTCCAAACATCCTTCTCTGTCTTCAGAACGTTCACCTCTCTCTCCAGCGTCCCCATTCTATCTCTCATATCCTTCATCTGCCTTTCCAAGTCTGTGAACCTCCTTCTCAACATGCCGTCTCTGTCTCTGGGTCTCTCCATGTCATCCGTGAAGCCCTCAAACTCAAAATCTTGCCTTTTTGCTGCCTGTCTTGTCCTGACCCCTGTGCCCGGCGGTGTACACAATGCCAGCGGGGTCGGCAAGGCCGCCGCCCCCGCCTCCTCCTCGCTCATTTCTCGATGTTGTACACTGTCAACAGCCTTTGTTTCTTCGGGACAGCACGATTGTACCTTAGCACGGCTCCCACCTTAGTAATTCACGTCCAGGATTTAATCTCACGCAGCTGTGATGTGAATTTGGAGCACGTCAGATCAGCTGTGTCAGTCCGCCATCTTGTGTGTGTGTGTGTGTGTGTGTGTGTGTGTGTGTGTGTGTGTGTGTGTTTGTGTGTAGGAAAATGAACTGTTCTCATAGCTGGGCGTTATCGCGATAAGTTATCGCGATACTTTATCGCTGATAACAAAATCAGATTATCGACCATCCGCTACTTATTTAAATATATATCGGTATCTTCATTACTTTTGTAACCAAACTAGTGATAATCGCTACTTTTTTTTCCACCTCTCAGAAAAAAACGTTGTCTCCCTATTGCGCATGCGTGGCCCGGTGTTGTATGAAAAAACTTCGGGGTATGAAATATCTTCGGTGATGAGGTTTCATACTTAGATCATGAAAACTAAAATACTAGGTTATTTTTTTTATGCTACTCAAAAATAAATATATCATAGAGAAAAATCATTTAACTTTGCCCCCAAAATGATTATTCACTGCCTCAAATTTGATATTCCATATTCGTTTGTGACCATGCCATGATACTGAAGACACCCGGTGTTGTGTTATTTGGTGTCCCATCGTCAAAAGCTGGGCAAGTTTATAAACACTGGTCTCTCGTGAACTGCATGCTCAGACCATTAAGTGTGATTATACAGTCTCACAATTTTTAGAGTTGCTGGAAAGTTGAATAAACATCCGCTGTTTCTAGAACGACGTACACTCTGTACATATAAATACGACTCGTACAGAGTGTCGTTCTAGAAACAGCGAGGATGGTGGTAGTGGTACTATATGTCTGATTCAGCCTTCCAGCAACTCTTAATTACGGTTTAAAAGCTTTGTGAGACTGTACAGGTCTACGCTTGCTGGTCTGAGCATATACCGTTCACGAGAGACCAGTGTTTGCAAACAATTTTTGACGGTGGGGACGCCAAATAACACAACACCGGTTCAGGCATTTCTAGTATTACCGTTCATATGTACGTGTCAACGTGTGGTTTTAAGGTTTTGTAAGTTTCCTAAAATACAGATAATGAAAATTTGAATTCATCAATGTTGCTCTATCAGAAATATCAATATAGTGTCGTGTTCGCATATCGGACTTATCGCTAGCTAGTATCGGAATTGTGGATTTATATCGGGTATCGGTTATCGGTTATCGCCTATATTTGTGTCTCTAGTTAACGAATATCGGTTATGGCCGTTAAGGTTTTTCGTTATCAGTTATCGGTTATCGGGAATAAGGCTTTCTGTTATCGTGCCCAGCTATGACTGTTCTATTACCATTATTATTACTATTATTATTATTATTATTATTATTATTATTATTATTATTATTATTATTATTATTATTATCATTAGTAAGTATATGACATAAAATCGAAGGCCACTGAGACGAATATGAGTGAAAATGACCTAGAAATGAGAGAGTGGGTTGAAAGTAAGGTGAAAATTAGACTGAAAGTGAGGAAGAGTGATGATGAGTGAGACCAAAAGGTGAGACAGTAAGTGAAGATGAGATGAAAATGACATGAAAGTGAGTGAAAATTACAAAAACTGAGTAAGAGTGACTTGAACATGAAATAAGTCATCGTGATGAGTTCGGTGAAAAGGACTAAGGGAAAGTGAGTCAGCGAGGGCGAGACCAAAAAAGTGACGGGCAGTGAGTGAATATATGAGTTAAAAATGGTGAAATGACATGGTGAGTGAAAATGACATGAAAGGGAATGTTAGTGACCTGAATATCACATGAAAGTGAAATGAAAGTGACCTAAAAATGACAAGAAACTGAAAGTGACCTGAAAATAACATGGAAGTGAATGAAAATGACGTGAATATGAGAAACATGAGAAGGTGACTCAAAAGAAGAATCTTAAGTGAGTGAAAATGAGATTAAAGAAAATGAGGAAAAATGCTGTCAAATGAAAATAAGAGAGAGAGAGAGAGAGAGAGAGAGAGAGAGAGAGAGAGAGAGAGAGAGAGAGAGAGAGAGAGAGAGAGAGAGAGAGAGAGAGAGAGAGAGAGAGAGAGAGAGAGAGAGAGAGAGAGAGAGAGAGAGAGAGAGAGAGAGAAGCATGAGAGAAAAAACGCAGGTGTTGGCAACGGGTCCCAGGTGTGTGTGTGTGTGTGTGTGTGTGTGTGTGTGTGTGTGTGTGTGTGTGTGTGTGTGTGTGTGTGTGTGTGTGTGTGTGTGTAACTGATTTGAAATTATCTAAACCTCCTAGCTCTTCTTCTTCTTCTTCTTTATCGTTTTTATCTTTTTATTTTCTTTCTTTGTCTTTCTCTCCTCCATTTTCTCATTTCCTCCTCTCACTTTTTACTCTTCCTCCTCCTCCTATACTCCTCTTCCCCCTCCTCCTCCTCCTCCCTCTCTTCCTCCCTTCCCCTGCTGCTCTTCCTCCTCCATTTATTATTTGATATCTTCCTCTTCCCCCTTCTTTCTCTCTTCCATCTCTCACTTTTTATACTTTTCTCCCCTTCTCCTTCCTTCTCCTCCCCGTTCCTTCTTTAATTCCTTCTTCCTTTTATCTCTGATATCTCTTCTTCTCCTTCCTGTGCCTCATGGTGATGATTATCATCATCACCATCATTCTCTCTCTCTCTCTCTCTCTAGTCAGTAATGTCACGGTAGGAGAACACCTCGGTTCCTGCGATCATAAACTAGTGCGCGTTGACATTAGAGCTCAAACATCGGTGACTGAAAATAAATTAAAGGTGCCCAATTTCAAACGAGCCAACTTCGTAGAAATCCGACGAAAACTAATAGATATGCAACTATCAGATGATGGCAATGTAGAGGACGCCTGGCTAAGCTTTAAAAATCACTTACTCACTCAGCAGGACACATTTGTCCCCTTGTGCGAGAAGCGAATTAACACTAATAAAAGCCCACCTTGGTTTAATAGCGAAATTAAACACTCAGTCAAGGAGAGAAAATTGTTTTACAGGTTAACCGTTAAAGAAAGAACAAAGCACGCCCGAAAACATTAGACTCTACAATGATGCCAGGCGACGAGTAAACAGATTAGTGCGTCAGGCAAAGCGTAGATATGAAGAAAATATTGCAGCCAACTGTAAAAATAATCCGAAATCCTTCTTCAGTTATATAAACAACAGAAAGGCGATCACAAGTGGAATTGGACCCTTAACAAACAGCGACGGTGCACTAGTGACTGACAGCCAACACGTTGCAAACCTATTAAACAATTACTTTTCCTCGGTGTTTAATACTAACAGTCCTCCCACCACTACCACCAACACCAGTACTATTATAAATCCCGAGCATGCATTGCCTTTATAAATCCCGAGCATGCATTGCCTAACTTTGAAATAACAACCGATGAAGTCTTAAAGCCCTCAAATCACTTAAAACAAATAAAAGTCCTGGACCTGACAAAGTATATCCAACTCTGCTGAAAGAAACAAAGAGCGAAATACTCTCCTCCCTCACAACCGTATTCAATATGTCCTTGCGACAAGGCATCGTCCCTTCAGATTGGAAAAAGGCTAACGTGACACCGATTTTTAAGAAAGGAGACAAAAAAGTACCAGGTAATTACAGGCCCATTAGTCTAACTTCGGTTGTAGGTAAGCTACTTGAGGGCATAATTAGAGACAAAATTGTGAGTTACCTTGAAAGCGACTCATTAATTGGGGACTCACAACATGGCTTCCGAAACAAAAGATCCTGCCTATCAAACCTATTAACCTTTTATAACGACCTCTTCACTGTTTATGACGTAACCAAATCACTGGACGTAGTCTATCTTGATTTCCAGAAAGCGTTTGATAAAGTCCCGCATCATAAATTACTTTACAAATTAAAGCAAATAGGTATTGACGGTCAAGTAAAAAAATGGATCGCGAATTGGTTGAGCAACAGACAACAAAGAGTGGTGATTGACGGATTTAAATCAGAGTGGGCGCCTGTCACTAGTGGCGTCCCTCAGGGCTCGATTCTTGGCCCAGTGCTCTTCATTATCTACATCAACGACGTGGATGTTGGACTCAATAACCGCATTAGTAAATTTGCAGACGACACAAAGATTGGTAACTCGGTTCTCACTGACGAAGACAGGCAAAGCCTCCAAGAGGATTTGCACAAAATTTCAGCTTGGTCGGATAGATGGGAGATGCCCTTTAACGTAGACAAGTGCCAGGTCCTTCAAATTGGAACGAGGAATAAGAAGTTCGATTACGAAATGCGCGGCGTTAAACTCAAAAGCGTTCAATGCGTCAAGGACTTGGGGGTCAAAATCGCGTCAAACCTCAAATTCTCACAGCAATGCATCGATGCAGCAAATAAAGCGAACAGAATGTTGGGCTTCATTAAAAGAAACTTTTTATTCAAGAATAAAGATGTAATACTCCCGCTCTACAATAGTTTAGTCAGACCCCACTTAGAATATGCGGTACAGTTTTGGTCTCTCCACCATGCAAAGGATATTGCTAAATTAGGTGTTCAGCGTCGGGCAACAAAAATGATCCCTTCCTTGTGCAACAAATCTTACGAAGAAAGGCTTTCTACCCTTAACATGTTCTCTCTTGAGAAACGTCGCCTCCGAGGAAAACTGATCGAATGATTTAAAATACTTAATGGTTTCACGAATGTAGACAGATCAACATTGTTTATGATCGATGACACTTTGCGCACGAGGAACAATGGCGTAAAACTCAGATGTCGACAGGTAAATTCAGACTGCACCAAATTTTTCTTCACCAACGTTGTAGTGCGAGAATGGAATAAGCTTCCACCATCAGTGGTCCAGTGTAACACGATTGACTCCTTCAAAAATAAGCTCGACAGTCACTTCTTTCAACTTAATATCAACTAGAGTAGAAATGCAACGTTTTGGAGCCTTCTGATTAATGTAAAATCACTTGGGTTTAAGGACAGACCACCAAGTCCGGACCATGGGGTCTGTGTGGTCTGATTTTCTATGTAATTCTCTCTGTCTCTCTCTCTCTCTCTCTCTCTCTCTCTCTCTCTCTCTCTCTCTCTCTCTCTCTCTCTCTCATAGAAGCAAGTCTCAAATAACTTAACCATATATATGTGCACGTTTACGAAATAATAGCATTTTCAAAAGATACTTTTTATGTATCGAATAGTATTCCCTACATGCTAGGAAAAAAGCCAACGAAAATGGTACTCTCACGGCAAACTAAATTAAACTTAATATATAATTATGTTTAATGCTTTATTAAATGCTCAACGAGATGAAAAAAACAAAACAAAACTGTTCAATAAGGTATAAAAGTGGGCTTAAGACAAGGGTGCGTCATGTCACCAGGGTTATTCAATATTTATATGGATGGTGTTATTAGAGAAATGAAGGGGAAAGTTGCGGAAGTTGGAGTAAGACTGTTCGATGAGGGAAGGAAGTGGGTACTGAATTCAATACTGTTTGCTGATGACACGGTGCTCATTGCAGAAAATGAATGTGACCTACAAAATTTGGTCAGTGTTTTTGATAGTGTCTGTAACAGGAGAAAGCTGAAAGGAAATGTCAACAAAAGTAAAGTGATGGTTTGTGAGCGAAGTAGAAGTGAGGTTGTAGATTTTGTATGCCCATATAAAATGGGAATTGAATGTGAAAAAGAATTTTTTTTTTTTTTTACAGCTAAGGAGACAGCTCATGGGCGTAAAGAAAAAAAAAAAAACACAAAAAAAAGGCCCGCTACTCACTGCTCCAAAACAGAGGTTAAGGAATGTCCAAAATCAGAGGTCAATTTAGGGATGAGAGGTGTCCTGATACCCTCCTCTTGAAAGACTTCAAGTCGTAGGCAGGAGGAAATACAGATGAAGGAAGATTGTTCCAGAGTTTACCAGCGTGAGGGATGAAAGAGTGAAGATGCTGGTTAACTCTTGCATAAGGAGTTTGGACAGTATAGGGATGAGCATGAGGAGAAAGTCGTGCAGCGGGCCTGGGAGGACGGGAGGCATGCAGTTAGCAAGTTCAGACGAGCAGTCATCATGAAAATATCGATAGAAGATAGAAAGAGAGGCAACATGGCGGCGGAATTTGAGAGGTAGAAGACTATCAGTATGAGGAGGAGATCTGATGAGACGAAGAGCCTTTGATTCCACTCTGTCAAGGAGAGCTGTGTGAGTGGACCCCCCCCAAACACATGAGATGCATACTCCATACGAGGGCGGACAAGGCCCCTGTAAATGGACAGCAACTGTGCGGGGGAGAAGAACTGGCGGATATGGTACAGAACGCCCAGCCTCGAGGAAGGTGATTTAGTAAGAGATGAGATATGAAGTTTCCAGTTGAGATTTTGAGTTAAGGATAGACCGAGGATGTTTAGTGTTGAGGAAGGTGATAGCTGAGTGTTGTTAAAGAATAGGGGATAGTTGTATGGAAGATTGTGTCGAGTGGATAGGTGGAGAAACTGTGTTTTTGAGGCGTTGAAGGACACCAGGTTCCTCTTGCCCCAATTGGAAATAATAGTAAGGTCTGCGGCTAAGCGCTCTGTTGCCTCCAGCCTTGAATTGTTAAGTTTCTGTAGGGTGGATCTTCTATTAAAAGAAGTTGAGTAATGCAGAGTGGAATCATCGGTGTAGGAATGGATAGGACAGTTCGTTTTGGAACGGTCAGAAAGGAAACTGGAGATAAAGGTACAGAGAGAAGGACAGAAACCGTAGGAGGGTAGTTTGGAAAGCAAAGATTTGTGCCAGACCCTATCAAAAACTTTTGATATGTCCAGCGCAATAGCAAAAGTTTCACCGAAACGGCTAAGAGAGGATGACCAAGAGTCAGTTAAGAAGGCTAGGAGATCACCAGTAGAACGCCCCTTGCGGAACCCATACTGGCGATCAGATAGAAGGTCAGGAGTGGAAAGGTGCTTTTGAATCTTCCGGTTAAGGATTGATTCAAAAGCTTTAGATAGACAAGAAAGTAAAGCTATAGGACGGTAGTTTGAGGGATTGGAGCGGTCACCCTTCTTAGGCACAGGCTGTATGAAGTCATACTTCCAGCAAGAAGGAAAGGTAGATGTTGACAGGCAGAGGCGAAAGAGTTTGACCAGGCAGGGTGACAGCACGGAGGCACAGTTTTTAAGGACAATAGGAGGCACTCCATCAGGTCCATAAGCCTTCTGAGGATTGAGGCCAGAGAGGGCATAGAAAACATCATTTTGAAGAATCTTTATAACAGGCATAAAGGAGTCAGAGGGGGGATGAGTAGGAGGAATATGCCCAGAATCGTCCAGAGTGGAGTTTTTAGAAAAAGTTTGAGAGAAGAGTTCAGCCTTAGAGATAGATGAGACGGCAGTGTTGCCGTCAGGACTGAGGAGTGGAGGGAAAGATGAAGAAGTGAAGTTGGAGGAGATGTTTTTGGCTAGATGCCAGAAGTCACGGGAAGAGTTAGAGAAAGCAAGGTTTTGACATTTTCTATTAATGAAAGAATTTTTGGTTAGTCGGAGAATAGATTTGGCACGATTTCGGGCAGAAATGTGAAGTTCATAATTATGGTTAAACTATCTATCGAGGTGTGCACTTTTCCCGCTATATCATGTAGTTTACTTTTTTCATGGTGAAGTATTCTCAACTAGCGGGCTCTCTCGTTTGTTTGTTTTTGTTTTGCTCTTAGGCTGCTTTCTTTACTATAAAAAATGCCTCCCCGCCGTGGCTTCCGTGTCCCTCAAGCCCATTTTGCTCCCCACGTCGCCGCTATCGTCTCCCATAACCCCGTGCCCCGTCACGTCCCGCCCGGCACGGTGCAGGGAGCTTGCGTCACGTATATTTAAAGTGTCAGTTATTGGCGCTGTATAACGCGAGACACCGCGTGTCGTAGACTGACTACCCAGGGGGCCAAATGACCAAATTTTGGTAAAATGTGTTTCGCCTGCTGTAAAAGGTTGTGAAGTGCCATTGGAGTCTATGGACATATAAAATCAATTTCTGGGTGCACAACCTTGCAAAAAGGTTACTGGAAGCAAGATATTTGGCAAAATCCAAGATGGCCGCCACCGATGTCTGAAAATATACAAACTGTCATAACTTTGCAACTATTTGCGATAGAAACATGAATGAAAGTTCGTTTTCTATGTTTTGATATTCGAGGAGTCTGATTTTACAACTACAATGAAAAAAAAATGCATAAAAACTGCCACAAAGAATATATCCATGCTAAGCTGATACCAGGTTTTTCATTTCCTGACGACATATGATTGCGTGTTAATAACCATGTTGTTATTATTTGGGAACAAGGTTTAAGTTTATTATCCTACTAACCACGGTAAAAATCTTGTGGCGCCAATGTTATGACACGCGTATTTAATCATGCTTTTCTTTTTCTTTCAGGTGATTGAGTGATCATGGCTTCGCATTTGGGTGAAGGCGCCGTGTCGCTGGAACATGAAGTGGTGAAGAAGAAGGGTACAGATACCTCGCGGACCGATTATGGCAAATGTGTTATCTGTCAGGTGAATACATCGGCAGTTTCCCGCAAAGTCACTTCCACTGAGAAACTTACTCAAGCTTTAGAAGCGCGCAAGGACGAAGTGTCAAAAAGACTGTTGACTGATATACAAACAAATGAAAAGTGGTTGGAAGTGTATAGTCCCATGTGGCATGACAAGTGTCGGAACTGGTATACCAATGAGAAAAGCTTCAAATTGGCTGAGCGAAAACACAGACGCGAAAATCTTGCAGCTTCAGGTGAGGAGGCATGCAGCAGCTCTAATTCCTCAGGTGTACCACAACCTGTACCGCGCACAAGAACCGGGACCCAGCCGTTTGATGCCAAAACTGCCTGCGTTATTTGTAACAAACGGTGGATGAAAGGGAAAGAACCCAACAGCAAGGTCTCAACGCAAACAAGCCAACAAGCTATTATACAAAAGGCAAAAGATCTGAAAAGAGATGACATTCTTTTGCGATTGATTGGCCAAGGACATGATATGATTGCAAATGACATAGCGTACCATATTTCGTGCATGAACGCTTTTAGAGCCACAAGGTTACCCACTGCTGAACAACAAAAGACAAATTTGTATGAGGTCGCTTTCGCTCAACTTGTAGAACAAATTGACAGCCAGCTATTTGAAGAGGCCCAAGGATTCTCTGTGAAGTCGCTCCGTGATCGATATAGAATCATCCTGAGAGAGCTTGGAGTCAGCAGTGCAGACACTTACAGATCAGCTTATCTGAAATCAAAATTTGAACAGCATTATGGTAAGCGCATCTCAATTATCGGACAAAGTAGTGGAGCAGGATTCATTTGTTCTTCATCCCTTCCTTTGGGCGATGCCCTACGGAAGCTTCAGCAATTCCAGGAAGACTCGAGAATTGACAACGACTATCAAACTCTGCAACGAGCTGCTAAAATCCTCCGGAGTGACTGCAAAAAATGCAAACAAGATCAAGGAGATGTACGGGAGTGTGATATATCCTTCGATGCAGCTGACAAACTTGTTCCTGATTCATTATTCAACTTTTCTTCAATGCTCTTGTATGAAAAGCTCACAAAACCAGGAGAGAATTCGAAGCGAGTTGTTGTTGATGACCTGATGAAAGAGAAGGCACTCATTCTGTCGCAACAAATACTGCAGCATGCATGTGGTATGCCAACACCACTGAGTATTGCAACAGCTTACCACCTGTACAACCAGACCAGAAGCAGGGCATTGATCACCTTCAGCAACAGGCTACACCAGAGTATAAGCTATGATACTCTGCATCGCCAGCTGACATCTTTGAGTACTGATATCATGCTGCAGATGGAAGATGATGGCATTTATATTCCAGGTAACATGACACGAAATACAGGAAATTCCCATGTCTTTGCAATGGACAACCTCGACTGGAGGAAGAAAACTCTAGATGGCGGGAGCTTTCATGCAACAACTGCGATTGTAATCGAAAATGCCAAAGAGGGCATACACGAAGCCAAAAAAGTTGTTGCACCAAGGACATCAACTTCGAGAGCACGACGAAAAACACTGTCCCAAGTTCCGGACGAAACATTTCCCACAGGCATCATCACTACGAGGGACAGACAAACATCAAGATCCCTGCAAAACATCACTTCTCTGGAGAGCCTGGAAACTCAATCAGATGGCACTGCTAATGACATCTTACTGCTCTGGCGTCTTGGTCGTATAGCCACATCTGAATTGCTTTCGGTGTCAGATGAAGATCTCGGAGAACTGCCTGGCTTGTCAGCATTTTGTGCTAAGCTGTCTGTTCACCATGACGCCAGCAAAATTGGCTACCTATCCCTGATCCCAGCTTCTCCGACAGACCCGGCAGTACTTCGAGAAGAGATGCTAAGGATTGCTAAAATCTCAAAGGTTCTCGGGGACAAACATACCATAATCACAGGAGACCAAGCAACTTATGAAATGGCTCGGGCAATCAGAGACAAATATCCTGGAGAGTTTGGACATGTGGTGCTGTTGCTAGGGGGCTTCCACTTGGCACACAATTATCTGAAGGCAATATGCAAAATTATGAAGGACTCGGGTGTGGAAGACATCCTGGTTGCATCGGGATTTTGCACAGCAGGTACAGCAAGAAAAGTATTTGGCGAAAAAGCCGACTACTACCAGTCATTGCATGCCATCCGGCTTTTGAGTGAAGCAATGTGGCGTCTCTATTGGGAGGCATTTGAATCCTGGACGTCAGAACAAGGAACGAGCCAATGGTCTGTTGCCATCGAGACAATTTTGAAAACTCTCCTTCAGAACCAAAGTGACAAAAGTGTTCTGCAACTACAAGTTGGAGAGGCCCGCCCACATCTGGAGGTACTGAAAGCACAACTGGCGAAATTTGAGGAGTCATTCGACAAATTTCCAACAGGCGTGTTTTGGAGGAACTTTTTGACGATGACAGATATCCTTCAAAGATTCATCTTCTATCAGAGGGAAGCGAACTGGAAGGGACATTTACACGAGTGTGCAAACATGCTTCCTTACCTTGCGGCAGCTGGGCATTACAAGTATGCCCAGCAATCATTGCCCCTGTACTTGGCTGAGATGAAAAACCTGTCCGATTCCGCACCAGATGTAGAAACACAGTTCATGGAGGGATCGTTCGTTGGAAGACACGCTGCAGGCGAGCACAATGGAGTTTCCCCAGATATGCTCCTGGAGCAAACTTTCAATGCTGATGCGAAAGAAGCAAGCGGACTGGACGGGATTACGCTCAACAAAGCTGCTCGAAGTAAATGGGTTTACACAAAACCTATCACTGCAAGTGTATCTGCCGAACTGAGGTCAATGCTGCATCTCAACAGCACGCAGCCACACCATGAGTCAGGTCCCAAGCGCGTAGCACATGATAATGAATTGGTCACTAAAATTGTAGCAGCCATTGAAGTGAATCCATACACATCAACTTCGATGAACCTCATCAATATAACCAGTGGAGAATGTGCAGATGACACCGTGAAAAATTACCTGACATCTGTGAAGGAATTGGGAACAAAGGCCTTGAACGATGCTCTGGAAAGCAAGAAGTCTGCAACTGTCAAGGTAAACCTTCAAACCTTCCATACACAAAACCAGAAACCCAAAAAGACCAAGACAAAAGCTTCAGCTGGAAAAAGTGAAGAAGTCTCGGCGCTTCTGCGCATAACTCAAGTGATCGCAAGTGGAGGAGACGTTGATGTCATCAGTTTCATTGGTGACCACGAGTGTAGCAAAACACCCCCAGCTCTATTCACAGAAGATGGTAAATGCGCTCTGGTACGAAGGCCAGTCTTGTCAAGGCAATCAAAGACGACACAGGAATTCAACCCACAGCCTGCCTTCCTGATGAGCATAAACAAACTGCAGTGGTTGTCGATGCCATGTACGTGGTACGCCAATGGTCGTTTCAAAAGGGCGAAACGTTTGGAGATGTTGCACATCGTTACAGCAGAAATTTGAGAAGTATCTTGCCTGCAACAACAGATGTGTTACATATTTGCTGTGACAGTTATTCCTCCAGCAGCATCAAAGCATTGGAAAGGCAGAAGAGGTATGACAAATCAACACGGGGAAAGACATACGAAGTCAAGGCACATTTGAGACTCCAGATCCACAAGACTTCTTCGGGCTGTCCAAAACAAATCAGAGCTACTAAACTTCCTTTGCGAAGAATGGAGCAAGTGGTGGTTCACTGATGGATCGGCTCAAGGGCCGACCAAAGTCTACCTTGGTGGAGGCTTCTGTGACAAAACGAAAACTCTGCTGATCACACCCAACAATGTACAACCTGTGACTGAACTGAACTCGACACAAGAAGAGGCAGATACGCGGGTCTTCTTGCACGCGATACACAGTGCACAACATGACGGGATAGAAAGGGTTGTCATACATGCCAATGACACGGACATAACCGTATTGGCCATCTACTACTCCTCGAATCACCTGAACATCCTGCATGGGCTTTGGGTTCAAAATGCTCCACAAAGTTACTTGCCAATTCATGAGATAGCATTAAAGTTGGGAACACCACTGTGCCGAGCACTTCCGTTCATCCACAGCCTCAGCGGCAGGGATACAACTAGTTACCCGTATTTCACTGGCAAGAAAAAATGGCTAGCATGCAGCAAAACTCTTGACGTCTCAGCTCTGGAGGCCTTTGCTGAGAATGAACAAGCATGCGAGCTATCGGACGTCGTAGTCACTCAAGCTCGAGAACTTCTCGTGGCTGTGTACAGCAACAAAAATGAGGACTTTTCTGCAAGCTCTCTCAGCAAGCTTAGAGCATTCAAGTTCCTCAACAACAAATCGACGCTGTTGAAGCTCCTGCCTCCTACAGAAGATTCTTTCCTTCGAGTATATTATTTTGTCGAGTTGGCTCAGAAACCATTTGGCTTAGATAATTTTCTTCTAGAAATTCGATCATTCTATGTGACTCGCCTTCTGTACCTGACAGTGTCGCCCAGTCGATATGGGGGAGGTTAAAGTCTCCTAATATCAGTGAGTCGTTGTTATTAAGTGACTGCCTTAAGACGCTGTACATTTCAAGGTCGTCATCGAGTGATTGCCCGGGAGGTCTGTAGGTGACAGATATATTTAAATTGACTTTTGCAATGTTTACTCGCACGCACAAATGTTCAACGTTACTGTTTCCCGGTGTTTTGTCGGTGGGTTGCAAATAGCTTTTGACATAAAGGGCGACGCCACCGCCTCTACGGTTTACACGATCTTTGTTGAAGAGTCTGTAGCCATCTATGTTGTATTCGGAACTTAAATCAATATTTGTGGTGTCGATAAATGTTTCGGTTATAGCAATTATGTCAAAATTTTCTGTTAAAGCAAGACATCTCAGTTCATCAAATTTGTTTCTTAGGCTACGCGCATTGAAACTAAGGATTTTTAAGTTATCTAGAGGCTTGGTAATACAGGTGGTGGTACTTGCGGGAGAGAGAGAGAGAGAGAGAGAGAGAGAGATGTTGTTGTTGATTTGTCCTCCCAGGGGAGGGCACGGGCTGGTGGGTAGGGATGGGCAAGTACCGTTAATTTGAGTACCGGTAGTACCGGTACCGAAAACTCAAGTACCGCTAGTACCGGTACCGGTACCGGTACCCAAAGTTTTTTTTTCTTAATGACTTCTGATGAAATTCCCAAACAAATTTCCTGTAAAGAAAACTCTCTCTTCCTTCAACTTAATATCAACTAGAGTAGAAATGCAACGTTTAGGAGCCTTCTGATTAATGTAAAATCACTTAGGTTTAAGGACAGACCACCTAGTCTGTACCATGGGGTCTGTGTGGTCTAATTTTCTATGTAAATCTATGTAAATCTCTCTCTCTCTCTCTGCTACACCTCCAATATTTAATCATCTTATATAATTCATCATGCAATTCTTTATAGCCAGAAACTCTCGCCAAGGGATTCAAACTTTTTCGTTAATGCTTTATTTCTCTCTCTCTCTCTCTCGCCTACTCACCTCCAATATTTAATCATCTTATATAATCCATCGTGCAATTCTTTATAGCACGGTCAGCCCTCTCGTTCCCTCTCAGACCAACGTGGCTTGGCACCCAGTCCAGGATGATGTTCTTGCCCAGTGAGACAAGGGTGTTGGCTTCATGGAGGATGGTGGTTATGAGCCGAGTGTTGTCTCTGACGCTCTTCGCCTGCAGGACCTTGAGGGCTGACAGCGAGTCGGAGTGGATGATGATGGCGGTGTTCATATCGGCCGTGGCGTGACGCAGGGCACAGAGGATGGCTGCCTGTTCTGCCTGCAGGATGGAGACTTGCGGTGGCAGGAGCCACAGTCCTGTCTGGGTTCCGCACACGAAGGCAGCCCCCAGAGACCCATCGGCGCCCAGCGAGCCATCTGTGTAGTAGTGGCTGGCAGTCCTGTCGTCCATGGAAGCCACGCGCTGCAAAGCCTCTTGGCGGAGGGTGATGGGGTGAGAGGCCCTAGGAGCTGAGGTGGTAGGGAGGCTCATCTGGAATGGACCAGGAACCCATGGTGGAGGGGAGTGGTAGCCAGGGTGTGGCAGGTCTGAGCCACTGCAGACAAGCCTCTCCACTTCCAAGTGACGGACTGCGTCGGCGGCATCATGTATCCAGTCCCCGTCTGGAGTGGCTTGTGGTGGTCTCTGGAAGGCATGAAGCAGCTGTGTGGAGACTGTGCCGTGTGGTTGCTGCTTCATGAACTTCCCAACTACAGTGGATGTTCGGGCCAGGATGCGGTGGTGGAGTGATGGGAAGCCACTTTCCAGGCGAAGGTTGGTCAGGCGGGTCCATGGCGGGGCTCCTAGGATGACCCGGAGAGCGTCATTTTGTGCCACCTCTAACTTCTTTGTGAGTGCAGGGGAGAGCGAACACAGGCAAGGAGCGCAGTAGTCTATGATAGACCGTATGGCGTGTGTGTAGAAGGCGCGTAAGACACGATAGTATGCCCCCGTGTTTTGTTTGGACAGAGCTCGCAGGATGTTGGTGCGAGCTGCTACGCGCTCTCTTAGATAGCGTACCTGAGTGCCGAACCGAAGGTGACTGTCCAGCCAGACACCCAGGTACTGGTGGGTTGTAGTGTAGGCGAGGTCCTGGTTTGCTATTTGGAAGGGCCGTTCAGGGGAAGGCGAGAGAGAGAGAGAGAGAGAGAGAGAGAGAGAGAGAGAGAGAGAGAGAGAGAGAGAGAGAGAGAGAGAGAGAGAGAGAGAGAGAGAGAGAGAGAGAGAGAGAGAGAGAGAGAGAGAGAGAGAGAGAGAGAGAGAGAGAGACTGATTGATTGATTGATGGTTTATTGTGAGAGAGAGAGAGAGAGAGAGAGAGAGAGAGAGAGAGAGAGAGAGAGAGAGAGAGAGAGAGAGAGAGAGAGAGAGAGAGAGAGAGAGAGAGAGAGAGAGAGAGAGAGAGAGAGAGAGAGAGAGAGAGAGAGAGAGAGAGAGAGAGAGAGAGAGAGGGAAAGATTGCTCCCTCTTGCACGAGGGAGCACGGGCCTTTGCCAAAGGCGGCCCGTAGCAGGGAGCCGACAGACCGACTCTATCGGCGATAGAAATCTAGCCGACCAAGTCGGTCTGTCGACGAGGACTGGCGTGTCTCTGGAGAGAGAGAGAGAGAGAGAGAGAGAGAGAGAGAGAGAGAGAGAGAGAGAGAGAGAGAGAGAGAGAGAGAGAGAGAGAGAGAGAGAGAGAGAGAGAGAGAGAGAGAGAGAATGATATCACTATTTGACGAGCCTCACCTCTTATCTGTCCCTCCTATAAGACATATGTAACCGTCACCGTGAAAAGAGGAAGAGGAGGAGGAGAAGGGAAGAAAAAAATGTTAGGAAGATGGAAGAATAATATTGAGAAGAAAAGAATATGGAAGGGGAAAAGGAGGAAGAGGAGGAACGTGAGGAAAAGAGAAATGATCGTGTTGAAGAAAGAGGAATAATAAGAGGAGGAGGAGGAGGAGAGAAAGATGGAGAGGAAGAAAAGAGAGAAGTGAGAAAGGGTAAAGGGGTCTCTCTCTCTCTCTCTCTCTCTCTCTCTCTCTCTCTCTCTCTCTCTCTCTCTCTCTCTCTCTCTCTCTCTCGACCATCCATGAAAAAGAAATAAAAAGAGAGAGAGAGAGAGAGAGAGAGAGAGAGAGAGAGAGAGAGAGAGAGAGAGAGAGAGAGAGAGAGAGAGAGAGAGAGAGAGAGAGAGAGAGAGAGAGAGAGAGAGAGATTTACATAGATAGAAAATCAGACCACACAGACCCCATGGTCCAGACTTGGTGGTCTGTCCTTAAACCTAAGTGATTTTACATTAATCAGAAGACTCCAAAACGTTGCATTTCTACTCTAGTTGATATTAAGTTGAAGGAAGTGACAGTCGAGCTTATTTTTGAAGGAGTCAATCGTGTTACACTGGACCACTGATGATGGGAGCTTATTCCATTCTCGCACTACATCGTTGGTGAAGAAAAATTTGGTGCAGTCTGAATTTACTTGTCTACATCTGAGTTTTACGCCATTGTTCCTCGTGCGCAAAGTGTCATCGATCATAAACAATGTTGATCTGTCTACATTCGTGAAACCATTAAGTATTTTAAAACATTCGATCAGTTTTCCTCGGAGGCGACGTTTCTCAAGAGAGAACATGTTAAGGGTAGAAAGCCTTTCTTCGTAGGATTTGTTGCGCAGGGAAGGGATAATTTTCGTTGCCCGACGCTGAACACCTTCTAATTTAGCAATATCCTTTGCATGGTGGGGAGACCAAAACTGTACCGCGTATTCCAAGTGGGGTCTGACTAAACTGTTGTAGAGCGGGAGTATTACATCTTTATTCTTAATTAAAAAGTTTCTTTTAATGAAGCCCAACATTCTGTTCGCTTTATTTGCTGCATCGATGCATTGCTGTGAGAATTTGAGGTTTGACGCGATTTTGACCCCCAAGTCCTTGACGCATTGAACGCTTTTGAGTTTAACGCCGCGCATTTCGTAATCAAACTTCTTATTCCTCGTTAAAACTTGAAGGACCTGGCACTTGTCTACGTTAAAGGGCATCTCCCATCTATCCGACCAAGCTGAAATTTTGTGCAAATCCTCTTGGAGGCTTTGCCTGTCTTCGTCAGTGAGAACCGAGTTACCAATCTTTGTGTCGTCTGCAAATTTACTAATGCGGTTATTGAGTCCAACATCCACGTCGTTGATGTAAATAATGAAGAGCACTGGGCCAAGAACCGAGCCCTGAGGGACGCCACTAGTGACCGGCGCCCACTCTGAGTTAAATCCGTCAATCACTACTCGTTGTTGTCTGTTGCTCAACCAATTCGCGATCCATTGGTTTACCTGACCGTCAATACCTATTTGCTTTAATTTGTAAAGTAATTTATGATGCGGGAGAGAGAGAGAGAGAGAGAGAGAGAGAGAGAGAGAGAGAGAGAGAGAGAGAGAGAGAGAGAGAGAGAGAGAGAGAGAGAGAGAGAGAGAGAGAGAGAGAGAGAGAGAGAGAGAGAGAGAGAGAGAGAGAGAGAGAGAGAGAGAGAGAGAGAGAATTACAACATCATTTAAAGGGACGGAGAAAGGTAATTAACGCACACACGAACACACACACACAAAAAAAAAAAACGTACATGTAATTTTTTTGTGTGTGCTTGACGTGTGTTTGTATGTGTGTACGTGTGGAAAGCGATCGTGTGTGTGTGTGTGTGTGTGTGTGTGTGTGTGTGTGTGTGTGTGTGTGTGTGTGTGTGTGTGTGTGTGTGAGTGCGTTCTTATTATTTTTTTCTTCTTCCTCCTCTTCCTCCCCTCCATTTCCCTCTCCTTACCTATAACCTTCTGACCTTTTCTTGACCTCCTCCTCCTCTTCTTCTTCCTCCACCTCCTCCTCTTCCTCCTTCTCCTCCTCCTCCTCCTCCTTTCACCCACTGAAGGGATACAGCCACATTCGTCTTGGTTGTCCAGGCGGTCATGTGTGTGTGTGTATATTTACCTAGTTGTGAAATACAGGAAAAGAGCCGTACTAGGCTCGTGCTGTCCCGTCTCCATAACGCTTAGTATCCAGCATGGGTTTAAATTCATGAATCGTTTTTGCACACACAGTCTCCTTGTCAAGTCCGTTCCATGTTGTTGTGCTTCTGTATGGAAAACTGTATTTCTTGATGTCTCTCCTACAGTCGCTCTTCAATTTCTTACTATTGCCTCTTGTCACACTTCTGTCACGTACCACTAGGTCTTCCCTGTCCAGTTTCTCCAATCCCTCTTGTATCCTGTACAATGTTATTAGGTCCCCTCTCTCTCTTCTGCTCTCCAGTGTTGTTAGTCCCAATTTCTCCAGTCTTTCTTCATAAGTATGTTCTCTTAGAGTTTCCGGTAATTTAGTCGCTGCTCTCTGTATTCTTTCCAACTTTATAATTTCTTTCTTCAATCTAGGTGACTACACTATAGTCTGTTCACTTAAGCAAGATTCCTGGCGCCTAGGCAGGTTGGTAAGCTTGCAGGTGATTGGCTGCTCCGCTCTCCCGCTAACACTCATGTCGGACCACATCTTGCATGCTCGAGGGAGACATGTTTCTTTATTATATGCCATAGCTCACCTCATATACGAGCTAGCCAGTTTTGGTTGACACCATCAGACTCAGCAGTGACTGTAGAATCAAGATGTATTTCAAAAACTCGACAAAACAAATAAGAAAATGGTATTACGATGAGTTGAACTGTGAAGATGTTAAAAAAAATGTTTATAACATGTTTTACTTATGCTCACTGTTTTCAACAGTTGTTCATTATTACATGACGTAGGAAAATTTCTAGTGAACACGATAGTGTGATCAGAATGCAGTTAAAGCTCGCCATGATGGTTGAGGCGAGTGACATGTTGTTATAAACAACCCTGTGTTTCACTCACTCACTCACTCACTCACTCACTTTCTCTCTCGTAGAAGCAAGTCTCAAATAGCTTAACTATATATATGTGCACGTTTACGAAATAATAGCATTTTCAAAAGATATTTTTATGTATCGAATAGTATTCCCTACATGCTAGGAAAAAAGCCAACGAAAATGGTACTCTCACGGCAAACTAAATTAAACTTAATATATAATTATGTTTAATGCTTTATTAAATGCTCAACGAGATGAAAAAAACAAAACAAAACTGTTGAATAAGGTATAAAAGTGGGCTTAAGACAAGGGTGCGTCATGTCACCAGGGTTATTCAATATTTATATGGATGGTGTTATTAGAGAAATGAAGGGGAAAGTTGGGGAAGTTGGAGTAAGACTGCTCGATGAGGGAAGGAAGTGGGTACTGAATTCAATACTGTTTGCTGATGACACGGTGCTCATTGCAGAAAATGAAAGTGAACTACAAAATTTGGTCAGTGTTTTTGATAGTGTCTGTACCAGGAGAAAGCTGAAAGTAAATGTCAACAAAAGTAAAGTGATGGTTTGTGAGCGAAGTAGAAGTGAGGTTGTAGATTTTGTATGCCCATATAGAATTGGAATTGAATGTGAAAAATATATATATTTTTTTTTACAGCTAAGGAGACAGCTCAAGGCCGTAAAGAAAAAAAACACACACACAAAAAAGGCCCGCTACTCACTGCTCCAAAACAGAGGTTAAAGGAATGTCCAAAATCAGAGGTAAATTTCGGGATGAGAGGTGTCCTGATACCCTCCTCTTGAAAGACTTCAAGTCGTAGGCAGGAGGAAATACAGATGAAGGAAGATTGTTCCAGAGTTTACCAGCGTGAGGGATGAAAGAGTGAAGATACTGGTTAACTCTTGCATAAGGAGTTTGGACAGTAAAGGGATGAGCATGAGTAGAAAGTCGTGTGCAGCGGGGCCGCGGGAGGACGGGAGGCATGCAGTTAGCAAGTTCAGACGAGCAGTCAGCATGAAAATATCGATAGAAGATAGAAAGAGAGGCAACATGGCGGCGGAATTTGAGAAGTAGAAGACTATCAGTATGAGGAGGAGATCTGATGAGATGAAGAGCCTTTGATTCCACTCTGTCAAGGAGAGCTGTGTGAGTGGACCCCCCCAAACACATGAGATGCATACTCCATACGAGGGCGGACAAGGCCCCTGTAAATGGACAGCAACTGTGCGGGGGAAAAGAACTGGCGGATATGGTACAGAACGCCCAGCCTCGAGGAAGGTGATTTAGTAAGAGATGAGATATGATGTTTCCAGTTGAGATTTTGAGTTAAGGATAGACCGAGGATGTTTAGTGTTGAGGAAGGTGATAGCTGAGTGTTGTTAAAGAATAGGGGATAGTTGTATGAAAGATTGTGTCGAGTGGATAGGTGGAGAAACTGTGTTTATGAGGCGTTGAAGGACACCAGGTTCCTCTTGCCCCAATCGGAAATAATAGTAAGGTCTGCGGCTAAGCGCTCTGTTGCCTCCAGCCTTGAATTGTTATGTTTCTGTAGGGTGGATCTTCTATTAAAAGAAGTTGAGTAATGCAGAGTGGAATCATTGGCGTAGGAATGGATAGGACAGTTCGTTTTGGAAAGAAGATCATCAATGAACAACAGAGAGTGGGAGATAGGACAGAACCCTGTGGGACACCACTGTTAATAGGTTTAGGGGAAGAACAGTGACCGTCTACCACACCAGAAATAGAACGGTCAGAAAGGAAACTGGAGATAAAGGTACAGAGAGAAGGACAGAAACCGTAGGAGGGTAGTTTGGAAAGCAAAGATTTGTACCAGACCCTATCAAAAGCTTTTGATATGTCCAGCGCAATAGCAAAGGTTTCACCGAAACGGCTAGGAGAGGATGACCAAGAGTCAGTTAGGAAGGCAAGGAGATCACCAGTAGAACGCCCCTTGCGGAACCCATACTGGCGATCAGATAGAAGGTTTGAAGTGGAAAGGTGCTTTTGAATCTTCCCGTTAAGGATTGATTCAAAAGCTTTAGATAGACCAGAAAGTAAAGCAATAGGACGGTAGTTTGAGGGATTGGAACGGTCACCCTTCTTAGGCACAGGCTGCATGAAGGCATACTTCCAGCAGGAAGGAAAGGTAGATGTTGATAGGCAGAGGCGAAAGAGTTTGACCAGGCAGGGTGACAGCACGGAGGCACAGTTTTTAAGGACAATAGGAGGCACTCCATCAGGTCCAAAAGCCTTCTGAGGATTGAGGCCAGAGAGGGCATAGAAAACATCATTTTGAAGAATCTTTATAACAGGCATAAAGGAGTAAGAGGGGGGATGGGTAGAAGGAATATGCCCAGAATCGTCCAGAGTGGAGTTTTTAGAAAAAGTTTGAGAGAAGAGTTCAGCCTTAGAGATAGATGAGACGGCAGTGTTGCCGTCAGGACTGAGGAGTGGAGGGAAAGATGAAGAAGTGAAGTTGGAGGAGATGTTTTTGGCTAGATGCCAGAAGTCACGGGAAGAGCTAGAGAAAGCAAGGTTTTGGCATTTTCTATTAATGAAAGAGTTTTTGGTTAGTCGGAAAATAGATTTGGCACTATTCCGGCCAGAAATGTAAAGTTCATAATTAGCATTAGTTTGAAGGCTCTGGTACCTTTTGTGAGCTGCCTCTCTATCATTGACAGCACGAGAACAAGCGTGATTAACCAAGGCTTTTTAGCGCGAGGAGTAGAGAAAGAACGTGGAATGTATGCCTCCATTCCAGAGACAATCACCTCTGTGATGCGCTGAGCACACACAGAGGGGTCTCTATCCTGACATCTATGCCAAAAGAAGTAATTGAAAATGTATAGTGCAAGTGTAAAACTGGCTGCTCTGTGCAAAGATGTAATTGTAAAAAGAACTCTCTCCATTGTACTAGTCTCTGTGGTTGCTATAACTGCTTGAACATATGTTCAAGGAAATAACATCAGAGAGCGTGGAGGAAGAAATTAACAGCTGGATGATTGGGGTGGAAAATAGGGCACAGAAGATTGGTTAAATATATAGAAGACCAATATGATGCTAATAGAAACGGCCCCTAGAGTGAGGTGAGAAACTGGAATATATCTACAATAGCTATATAGTTGCTGCAGTGGAGGTTTGGGTGCTGATTATCCTGTGCATGGGATGTTGGAAGTGGTGCCACTGCAGTAGCTTAACCCGGTAGCAGCGACGGGCCAGATTTGTGGCTTTACCGTGTAGCAGCGACGGGCCAAATTTGTGCCATGATACAACCCCCAAAAATAGATGATGCATAAACCGATCACAAATGCGTTGATATACATAATGAAATGGAGTGCGTGAGTGATGATTTTCTCTCACTATTCTCGCTTAGAGTGGCCTTTAAGAAACATGATCCCCGCAGATACCAGGTTAAGTTTGAGAAACATATGTGAAGTATTAGAGAAATGCAGATGTCCATTTTTCCAATATGTGCAAGATAATGTCTCGAACCGATGGAAGAAGAAATGACAATGACATTACTGTACCACCCAGAAAGAGGACCGACTATGCTATTTAATATAGGTATTTACATGTGACAAGGGAGGAGCTGAGCTCATTTCCTTGAATCTGATATTTAAAGTTAGGATTTTTTTCACCTATGTGCATTACGTTACATTTATCTGCGTTAAAACTCATTTGCCATTTTTCGCTCCAGTCAGCAAGTCTTATTAAGTCTGATTGAATGATCTCGCAACTTTGACTGTTCATTACCGTACCTCCTAAGTTGGTGTCGTCGGCGAATTTGGCTACTTTTGATAGGATATCAGTTTCTAAGTCGGTCACGTAAATTATGAATAGTGCTGGCCCCAGGACCGAACCTTGGGGAACGCCACTGGTGACGGGTTGCCAATCCGATGCTTCACCATTAAGAAATAAACGTTGTTCTCTGTTGGTGAGCCAGTCATGAATCCACGCACATAGATGGTCGTTAATACCGTGGGAACGCAGTTTTGAAATAAGCCTAACGTGAGGAACTTTATCAAACGCTTTCTGAAAATCTAGGTAAATTACGTCATATGGGCTTCGGGCGTCCCAACATGTATAAACATCTTTGAAAAAGGTTAATAGGTTGATAAGGCAAGACCGATTACTACGAAATCCGTGCTGACTATCAGTTATCAAATCATTTGTTTCAAGGAAAGTGATCATTTTGTCCCTGATTATTTTTTCGAACAGTTTAATTAGGACAGACGTAAGGCTGATGGGACGATAATTACTGACTTGTTTTTTGTCTCCTTTTTCAAAGATCGGGGTAATATTGGCCTTTTTCCACTCGAGAGGCACACTGGCCTGTGCTAATGACTTGTTGAATATTAATGTTATGGGTAATTCTAGCTGTTGACTACATTCTCTTAACACGCGAGGAGATAAATTATCGGGGCCCGGAGATTTATTTGGATCTATTCTCTGCAGGTACGCACGCAGTTCGCTGATATCAATTTCGGTCAATGCAAGCTTATGTTCTTCAGGGCCTTGAAAATTTTTCTTCGGGGCTGGAATCGATGTCATGTTCTCTTTTGTAAATACGCTACTAAAGGTTGAGTTTAGGACCGACGCCATGCCTTTATCATCACTAATCGTATTGCCACTTAATAGTAGTGGGCCGATATTATTTTTAACAGTTTTTTTGTTTCTTATGTAACCGAAAAATAACCTTGGATTTTCCTTGGCATCAAGTGATATTTTTATCTCATATTCGCGTTTCTGTTTTCTGATTTTCCTTTCGCACTCTCTCATGACATTGATGTAATTAGTATGATCCTGTGAATTATGTGTCAGTTTATATTTCTTATGAAGTTTTCTTTTTTCGACGATGATTTTTTGTAGGTAATTGTTCATCCACAACGGTTTTTGATTATCAGTCCTTCGTGGCTTGAGTGGAATGAATTCATTTACGCTCGCAGTGATTTGTGCAGTAAAACGATTATACATTTCTTGAACGCTGACGTTGTTGAGCAAATGATTCCAATTTACTGAAGCCAGTTCTCTTTTTAGGTCCGTAAAATTTGCTTTACTATAATTAGGTGTTAAGAGTGAGTTTGCTCGTGCTTTTGTTTCAATATTTAAACGGCATCTGATTATGTTGTGGTCACTGCCTGCAAATGGCTCGCCGACCTCACAGGCGGTTATGAGGTGGCTGTCGGTCGTGAAGACTAAATCCAAAATGTTATTTCCTCGCGTCGACGCGGTAATTGTTTGATAAAGAAATGTGTCTTGCGCAAAATTTATTAATCTAGATCCTTCCCTGTCGGCATAGAGTGCAGAACAGTTAACAGAGGGGTTATTGAAGTCGCCGCATATTATTGCATTTCTGTTTCTGATAATTTTATTTATCTTTGGGTGGAGATTTCCATCAATGTCTTCATTTGATTTAGGAGGTCGGTAAACTACGCCCAGAACATACTTTTCATTATTGATCGTCGCTTGTACATACAATGAATCATAAGCCAGGTAATTGTCTCTGGAATGGAGGCATACATTCCACGTACTTTCTCTACTCCTCATGCTAAAAAGCCTTGGTTTAATCATGCTTGTTCTCGTGCTATTAAAGATAGAGAGGCAGCTCACAAAAAGTTCCAGAACCTTCGAACTCCCACTAACTTTCATCTATACATTTCAGCCCGGAATCGTGCCAAATCTATTCTCCGATTTACCAAAACTTCTTTTATAAATAGAAAATGTCAACACCTTGCTTCTTCTAATTCTTTCCGTGACTTCTGGCATCTAGCCAAAAATATCTCCTCCAATTTCACTTGTTCCTCTTTCCCTCCTCTCCTTAACCCTGACGGCAGCACTGCCGTCTCATCTGTCTCTAAGGCTGAACTCTTCGTTCAAACTTTCTGTAAGAACTCCACCTTGGACGATTCTGGGCATATTCCTCCTACTCATTCTTCCTAATGATGTTTTCTATGCCCTCTCTGGCCTCAACTCTCAGAAGGCTTATGGACCTGATGGAGTGCCTCCTATTGTCCTTAAAAAATGTGCTTCTGTGCTGACACCCTGCCTGGTCAAACTCTTTCGTCTCTGCCTATCAACATCTATCTTTCCTTCCTGCTGGAAGTATGCCTTTGTACAGCCTGTGCCTAAGAAGGGGGGCCGCTCCAATCCCTCAAACTACCGCCCAATAGCTTGACTTTCATGTCTATCTAAAGCTTTTGAATCAGTCCTTAACCGGAAGATTCAAAAGCACCTTTACACTTCTAACCTTCTATCTGATCGCCAGTATGAGTTCCGCAAGGGGCGTTCTACTGGCGATCTTCTTGCTCTCTTAACTGACTCTTGGTCATCCTCTCTTAGCCGTTTCGGTGAAACTTTCTCTGTTACGCTAGACATATCGAAAGCCTTCGATAGAGTCTGGCACCAGTCTATGCTTTCTAAACTGCTCTCTTTCGGATTCTATCCCTCTCTCTGTTCCTTTATTTCCAGTTTCCTTTTCGGCCGTTATATCTCTGCGGTGGTAGACGGTCACTACTCTTCCCCTAAACCTATCAACAGCGGTGTTCCACAGGGCTCTGTCCTATCACCCACTCTCTTCCTGTTATTCATCAATGATCTTCTTTCCATAAAAAACTGTCCTGTCCACTCATACACCGACGACTCCACTCTGCATTATTCAACTTCTTTCAATAGAAGACCCTCTCAACAAGAAGTACACAACTCCAGACTGGAGGCTGCAGAACGCTTAATCTCAGACCTTGCTATCATTTCCGATTGGGGCAGAAGGAACCTTGTGTCCTTCAATGCCTCAAAAACTCAATTTCTCCACCTATCAACTCGACACACTCTTCCAAACACCTATCCCCTATTCTTCGACAACACTCAGCTGTCACCTTCTTCAACACTAAACATCCTCGGTCTATCCTTAACTCAAAATCTCAACTGGAAACTTCATATCTCCTCTCTCGCTAAATCAGCTTCCTCGAGGTTGGGCGTTCTGTATCGCCTCCGCCAGTTCTTCTCCCCCGCGCAGTTGCTATCCATATACAGGGGCCTTGTCCGCCCTCGTATGGAGTATGCATCTCACGTGTGGGGGGGCTCCACCCACACATCTCTTCTGGACAGAGTGGAGGTTAAGGCTCTTCGTCTCATCAGCTCTCCTCCTCCTACTGATAGTCTTTTACCTCTTAAATTCCGCCGCGATGTTGCCTCTCTTTCTATCTTCTATCGATATTTCCACGCTGACTGCTCTTCTGAACTTGCTAACTGCATGCCTCCCCCCCTCCCGCGGCCCCGCTGCACACGACTTTCTAATCATGCTCATCCCTATACTATCCAAACCCCTTATGCAAGAGTTAACCAGCATCTTCACTCTTTCATCCCTCACGCTGGTAAACTCTGGAACAATCTTCCTTCATCTGTATTTCCTCCTGCCTACTACTTGAACTCTTTCAAGAGGAGGGTATCAGGACACCTCTCCTCCCGAGTTTGACCTTGCTTTTGGCCGCCTCTCTGATTCTTTTATGGGAGCAGCGATTAGCGGGCTTTTTTTTATTGTTTTTTTTTGTGCCCTTGAGCTGAGTCCTTTGTTGTAAATAAAAAAAATAAAAAAATAAAAAAATGAAATAAAGATGTTAAACAATACAGGGGCGGGAACGTCACCCTGTTGGACTCCCACTTCAACTGGGAAGGATGGAGATTCCAGGCCGCCAATGCATACTTTAGCTTGCATGTTAGTTTGAAATTGTTGTAGTATGTTTAAAAACTTGGGAGGAACTCCAGATTTGGTGAGTATTTTCCATAAGAGATCCCTGGGCACTGTGTCGAAAGCCTTTTTGAGGTCAATAAATACAATATAAAGGTCTTTGTTTTGTTCCACACATTTCTTTTGTATTTTTTTAAGAGTAATATGTTGTCTACGGTGCTTCTGTTCTTCCTGAAGCCACAATGTGAGTCTGGTAAAACTGCTTCTGATATGTGTGTCACAAGACGGGAGAGCATAACCCGAGCCAGGAGTTTACCTGCAACCGAGAGGAGGAAGATACCTCTACTGTTGTTGCAGTCATCTCTCTCTCCTTTGTTTTTTATAAATAGGGATGATGTTAGGGTCTACCCACAGTTTGGACATTTTCTCGCCCCTCCACAGTGCACATATGAATTTGTGTAGCTCTAGTTTCAGTAAATTTCTCGTGAACACGATAGTGTGATCAAAATGCAGTTAAAGCTCGCCATGATGGTTGGGGCGAGTGACATGTTGTTATAAACAACCCTGTGTTTTCAATATGTGGAGCTTTATCTGCATTCTGATCACACTATCGTGTTCACTAGAAATTTTCCTACGTCATGTAATAATATATTTCTGCAGTCAATGAACAACTGTTGAAAACAGTGAGCATAAGTAAAACATGTTATAATCATTTTTTAACATCTTCACAGTTCAACTCATCGTAATACCATTTTCTTATTTGTTTTGTCGAGTTTTTGAAATACATCTTGATTCTACAGTCACTGCTGAGTCTGATGGTGTCAACCAAAACTGGCTAGCTCGTATATGAGGTGAGCTATGGCATATAATAAAGAAACATGTCTCCCTCGAGCATGCAAGATGTGGTCCGACATGAGTGTTAGCGGGAGAGCGGAGCAGCCAATCAGCTGCAAGCTTACCAACCTGCCTAGGCGCCTAGCTTAAGTGAACAGACTATAATGCTGTATATTCCAGTCTTGGACGTATCATCGATGTTATTAGTTGCTTCACCATTTCTTCATTTAACTTTGTAAATGGTGCTTTTATGTTTCTAAGAAGATTGTATGTTTCCCCAGTTATCCGGTCTATGTATTCCATAGGATAACTTGTCTGTTATGATCACTCCCAGATCTTTTTCTTTAGTGTTTTTCATGATTCTTTCTTTACTCAGAGAGTAGTTTCCCGATATTCGTCTACTGCTCTTACCAAACTCCATCACACTACACTTCTCTGTATTGAATGTCATTTCCCATTTGCGTGACCATTCGCTTATTCTGTCGAGATCTTGGCTCAGGGCTACACAGTCATCTTCGTTAGCCACCCTCCTCATTATTTTAGCATCATCAGCAAACATATTCATATAGCTAGTCACCCCTTCTGTCATGTCATTAATATAAGTTACAAACATAATCGGAGCCAACACTGATCCTTGGGGGACTCCACTCGTCACCTCCATCCAGCTTGATTTATTGTTCCTGATTACTGTTCTCATTTCTCTCTTCGTCAAAAAGTCCATAATCCAATCCAATATTGAACCACCCAGACCTCCAACATGATTAAGTTTCCATATTAATCGCTTGTGTGGTACTTTATCAAACGCCTTCTTTAAGTCCAGATACACACAATCTGCCCAACCGTCTCTTTTCTGTATTATATCAATTACTCTTGAATAGAAGCTGATCAGATTAGTTACACAAGACCGTCCTCCTCTGAATCCGAATTGGCTATTTGTTAATGTACCGTTTTCTTCTAAATACTCCACCCATCTGTTTTTTTTATATAATTTTCTCACACATCTTTGCTACTACACTTGTTAACGACACTGGCCTATAGTTGAACGGGTCTTCCTTACTTCCTCCTTTATGTATTGGGACGATGTTAGCCCTCTTCCAGTCTAGTGAGACATTAATCAAGTTGCTCAACTTTTCAGCTATTAGCTGGCTACACTCTTTTAGCACCCAGTTTGATATACCATCCGGTCCTGCTGATTTCCTCGCATCCAATTCTTCCAATAATTTTCTAACTTCATCTGCTGATGTTTGTATTCTCTTCAGACCCACTCCATTCCCCGGCACTGCATCTACACCTTCAAACTCACTCTCCCTTGTGAACACTGTTTGGAAACAGTTATTCATCACTTCTACTATTTCACTTATACTATCAAAAGTTTCACCATTAACTTTAACTTTCTGAATCTCATTTCTACTTTTCAACTTTCCATTTATGAACTTATAAAACAGTTTTGGCTGGTCTTTGCACTTATCTACAATATTTTTCTCAAAATTCCTCTTTTCTTCTCTTCTTACTTTGACATAAACATTCCTCTTCCTTTTGTACTCATTCCATAGATCCATCCTCCTATTTTTTCTCCATTTGATCAATGCCTTAATTCTCCTTTTCCAGCTTGGCGTCTACATACTTTCTGTTGTACCACTCTTCTCTTGATGTCTGGCCTTCTTTCATCCTTGGTACTCACTTTTCCACTCCTTCGTTGTAAATCCGTAGAAAGATAGCCCATTTTTCCTCCACATTTTCAGCCTCAAAAAAAATCCCATTGTGCTTCCTCAAAATGTTTCCCAAGTTGTTCAAACTTTGCCTTATTAAAGTTAAACTGTTCTTTCCTGTAGTCCTCATTCTTGATTATTTTACCTCCTTCTCGTAATATATACTCGATAAGTACGTGATCTCTCTTCCCTATATGGCTCTTATAGTTCATCTCCTCTATGGTATCCGGCTCCCTGGTGATTATCGAGTCCGATCTAGATGGCTCGTCTTCTCCTCTGAATCTTGTATATTCCTCCACCCACTGTGTGAGGACGTTATCTATAACCAATTCCAAAACCTTGTTCCCCCATGAAGCTTCACTTCCTTCCGTTGACCAGTTTTCCCATGATACTTCTTTACAATTAAAATCCCCCATTATCAGAATCTTATCCTTCTCCTCCAGCAATCTCCTTAGGCAATCCAATGTGTCTTCCAGCTTCTTCTTGTACAATTCTTCTGTCCATGAATTATTTTTTGGGGGACATACACCACTACGATATTTCTGCATCCTCCCCTTTGCAGTCTTTTTCCCACACTCAAGACCTCCGCTTCCCCTTCGCCATAGGTGACACCCTCCACTGTCCATTCTTTTTTTCAACAATAGCATCACTCCTCCTCCTTGTTTATTTTCTCTATTTCTCATCCATACATTATATTTATCATCCCCTATGTTAAATGCATCTATACTACCAGTCAATTTTGTTTCCGTAATCCCCATAACATCTGTTTTTTCCTTACTCAGGTAATCTCCTATTTTTAACAGTGACGATATTAACCCGGCAGCGTCGGCGGACCCATTTTTGGGCTCCCGCGAGTCGGTCCGCTGAAACGGTGGACCCCGTATGGGAGCTAATTGTATGCGGTGGCGGCATAGAGCAACCCACCATGCATGCCCTGGGTCATTGTGGTGGGTGATTGATCTTGAGGTGGGCTTATTTGTCATAGGTGATGCTGTAAGGTCATGGCAGACTGAATCAGCTATCCATATAGTAATCACTTGTCAAATTATCTAAAGTAGACAACAAGCGACTCTCGGCTAGATGCCACGTGTCACGAGACTGTTTATTTTGTAACAAACACCACCCAAAAAGAATGGAGTTTGAGTATAAATAAATATTTTTAACGGCTTTATGGTTATGAGAGGAGTACTCTGATATACGTTCCATGCTCTTTTCTTAGTCTCAAAATGCAGTGTAATGGTGCCGTTTCTTGGCCACTTCTCGGCTTTCCC
>NW_026110645.1:47500-75000 GCF_024679095.1 Eriocheir sinensis
GCCTGTCACTAGTGGCGTCCCTCAGGGCTCGATTCTTGGCCCAGTGCTCTTCATTATCTACATCAACGACGTGGATGTTGGACTCAATAACCGCATTAGTAAATTTGCAGACGACACAAAGATTGGTAACTCGGTTCTCACTGACGAAGACAGGCAAAGCCTCCAAGAGGATTTGCACAAAATTTCAGCTTGGTCGGATAGATGGGAGATGCCCTTTAACGTAGACAAGTGCCAGGTCCTTCAAATTGGAACGAGGAATAAGAAGTTCGATTACGAAATGCGCGGCGTTAAACTCAAAAGCGTTCAATGCGTCAAGGACTTGGGGGTCAAAATCGCGTCAAACCTCAAATTCTCACAGCAATGCATCGATGCAGCAAATAAAGCGAACAGAATGTTGGGGTTCATTAAAAGAAACTTTTTATTCAAGAATAAAGATGTAATACTCCCGTTCTACAATAGTTTAGTCAGACCCCACTTAGAATATGCGGTACAATTTTGGTCTCCCCACCATGCAAAGGATATTGCTAAATTAGGTGTTCAGCGTCGGGCAACAAAAATGATCCCTTCCTTGCGCAACAAATCCTACGAAGAAAGGCTTTCTACCCTTAACATGTTCTCTCTTGAGAAACGTCGCCTCCGAGGAAAACTGATCGAATGATTTAAAATACTTAATGGTTTCACGAATGTAGACAGATCAACATTGTTTATGATCGATGACACTTTGCGCACGAGGAACAATGGCGTAAAACTCAGATGTCGACAGGTAAATTCAGACTGCACCAAATTTTTCTTCACCAACGTTGTAGTGCGAGAATGGAATAAGCTTCCACCATCAGTGGTCCAGTGTAACACGATTGACTCCTTCAAAAATAAGCTCGACAGTCACTTCTTTCAACTTAATATCAACTAGAGTAGAAATGCAACGTTTTGGAGCCTTCTGATTAATGTAAAATCACTTAGGTTTAAGGACAGACCACCAAGTCCGGACCATGGGGTCTGTGTGGTCTGATTTTCTATGTAATTCTCTCTCTCACTCTCTCACACTCTCTCTCTCTCTCTCTCTCTCTCTCTCTCTCTCTCTCTCTCTCTCTCTCTCTCTCTCTCTCTCTCTCTCTCTCTCTCTCTCTCTCTCTCTCTCTCTCTCTCTCTCTCTCTCTCATAGAAGCAAGTCTCAAATAACTTAACCATATATATGTGCACGTTTACGAAATAATAGCATTTTCAAAAGATACTTTTTATGTATCGAATAGTATTCCCTACATGCTAGGAAAAAAGCCAACGAAAATGGTACTCTCACGGCAAACTAAATTAAACTTAATATATAATTATGTTTAATGCTTTATTAAATGCTCAACGAGATGAAAAAACAAAACAAAACTGTTCAATAAGGTATAAAAGTGGGCTTAAGACAAGGGTGCGTCATGTCACCAGGGTTATTCAATATTTATATGGATGGTGTTATTAGAGAAATGAAGGGGAAAGTTGCGGAAGTTGGAGTAGGACTGTTCGATGAGGGAAGGAAGTGGGTACTGAATTCAATACTGTTTGCTGATGACACGGTGCTCATTGCAGAAAATGAATGTGACCTACAAAATTTGGTCAGTGTTTTTGATAGTGTCTGTACCAGGAGAAAGCTGAAAGGAAATGTCAACAAAAGTAAAGTGATGGTTTGTGAGCGAAGTAGAAGTGAGGTTGTAGATTTTGTATGCCCATATAAAATGGGAATTGAATGTGAAAAAGAAATTTTTTTTTTTTTACAGCTAAGGAGACAGCTCAAGGGCGTAAAGAAAAAAAAAAAAAAAAAAAAAAGGCCCGCTACTCACTGCTCCAAAACAGAGGTTCAAGGAATGTCCAAAATCAGAGGTCAATTTAGGGATGAGAGGTGTCCTGATACCCTCCTCTTGAAAGACTTCAAGTCGTAGGCAGGAGGAAATACAGATGAAGGAAGATTGTTCCAGAGTTTACCAGCGTGAGGGATGAAAGAGTGAAGATGCTGGTTAACTCTTGCATAAGGAGTTTGGACAGTATAGGGATGAGCATGAGTAGAAAGTCGTGTGCAGCGGGGCCGCGGGAGGACGGGAGGCATGCAGTTAGCAAGTTCAGACGAGCAGTCAGCATGAAAATATCGATAGAAGATAGAAAGAGAGGCAACATGGCGGCGGAATTTGAGAGGTAGAAGACTATCAGTATGAGGAGGAGATCTGATGAGACGAAGAGCCTTTGATTCCACTCTGTCAAGGAGAGCTGTGTGAGTGGACCCCCCCCAAACACATGAGATGCATACTCCATACGAGGGCGGACAAGGCCCCTGTAAATGGACAGCAACTGTGCGGGGGAGAAGAACTGGCGGATATGGTACAGAACGCCCAGCCTCGAGGAAGGTGATTTAGTAAGAGATGAGATATGAAGTTTCCAGTTGAGATTTTGAGTTAAGGATAGACCGAGGATGTTTAGTGTTGAGGAAGGTGATAGCTGAGTGTTGTTAAAGAATAGGGGATAGTTGTATGGAAGATTGTGTCGAGTGGATAGGTGGAGAAACTGTGTTTTTGAGGCGTTGAAGGACACCAGGTTCCTCTTGCCCCAATTGGAAATAATAGTAAGGTCTGCGGCTAAGCGCTCTGTTGCCTCCAGCCTTGAATTGTTAAGTTTCTGTAGGGTGGATCTTCTATTAAAAGAAGTTGAGTAATGCAGAGTGGAATCATCGGTGTAGGAATGGATAGGACAGTTCGTTTTGGAAAGAAGAAAATCAATGAACAACAGAAAAAGAGTGGGAGATAGGACAGAACCCTGTGGGACACCACTGTTAATAGATTTAGGGGAAGAACAGTGACCGTCTACCACGGCAGAAATAGAACGGTCAGAAAGGAAACTGGAGATAAAGGTACAGAGAGAAGGACAGAAACCGTAGGAGGGTAGTTTGGAAAGCAAAGATTTGTGCCAGACCCTATCAAAAACTTTTGATATGTCCAGCGCAATAGCAAAAGTTTCACCGAAACGGCTAAGAGAGGATGACCAAGAGTCAGTTAAGAAGGCTAGGAGATCACCAGTAGAACGCCCCTTGCGGAACCCATACTGGCGATCAGATAGAAGGTCAGGAGTGGAAAGGTGCTTTTGAATCTTCCGGTTAAGGATTGATTCAAAAGCTTTAGATAGACAAGAAAGTAAAGCTATAGGACGGTAGTTTGAGGGATTGGAGCGGTCACCCTTCTTAGGCACAGGCTGTATGAAGTCATACTTCCAGCAAGAAGGAAAGGTAGATGTTGACAGGCAGAGGCGAAAGAGTTTGACCAGGCAGGGTGACAGCACGGAGGCACAGTTTTTAAGGACAATAGGAGGCACTCCATCAGGTCCATAAGCCTTCTGAGGATTGAGGCCAGAGAGGGCATAGAAAACATCATTTTGAAGAATCTTTATAACAGGCATAAAGGAGTCAGAGGGGGGATGAGTAGGAGGAATATGCCCAGAATCGTCCAGAGTGGAGTTTCTAGAAAAGTTTGAGAGAAGAGTTCAGCCTTAGAGATAGATGAGACGGCAGTGTTGCCGTCAGGACTGAGGAGTGGAGGGAAAGATGAAGAAGTGAAGTTGGAGGAGATGTTTTTGGCTAGATGCCAGAAGTCACGGGAAGAGTTAGAGAAAGCAAGGTTTTGACATTTTCTATTAATGAAAGAATTTTTGGTTAGTCGGAGAATAGATTTGGCACGATTTCGGGCAGAAATGTGAAGTTCATAATTATGGTTAAACTATTTATCGAGGTGTGCATTTTTCCCGCTATATCATGTAGTTTACTTTTTTCATGGTGAAGTATTCTCAACTAGCGGGCTCTCTCGTTTGTTTGTTTTTGTTTTGCTCTTAGGCTGCTTTCTTTACTATAAAAAATGCCTCCCCGCCGTGGCTTCCGTGTCCCTCAAGCCCATTTTGCTCCCCACGTCGCCGCTATCGTCTCCCCGGCCAACCCCCGTGCCCCGTCACGTCCCGCCCGGCACGGTGCAGGGAGCTTGCGTCACGTATATTTAAAGTGTCAGTTATTGGCGCTGTATAACGCGAGACACCGCGTGTCGTAGACTGACTACCCAGGGGGCCAAATGACCAAATTTTGGTAAAATGTGTTTCGCCTGCTGTAAAAGGTTGTGAAGTGCCATTGGAGTCTATGGACATATAAAATCAATTTCTAGGTGCACAACCTTGCAAAAAGGTTACTGGAAGCAAGATATTTGGCAAAATCCAAGATGGCCGCCACCGATGTCTGAAAATATACAAACTGTCATAACTTTGCAACTATTTGCGATAGAAACATGAATGAAAGTTCGTTTTCTGTGTTTTGATATTCGAGGAGTCTGATTTTACAACTACAATGAAAAAAAAATGCATAAAAACTGCCACAAAGAATATATCCATGCTAAGCTGATACCAGGTTTTTCATTTCCTGACGACATATGATTGCGTGTTAATAACCATGTTGTTATTATTTGGGAACAAGGTTTAAGTTTATTATCCTACTAACCACGGTAAAAACCTTGTGGCGCCAATGTTATGACACGCGTATTTAATCATGCTTTTCTTTTTCTTTCAGGTGATTGAGTGATCATGGCTTCGCATTTGGGTGAAGGCGCCGTGTCGCTGGAACATGAAGTGGTGAAGAAGAAGGGTACAGATACCTCGCGGACCGATTATGGCAAATGTGTTATCTGTCAGGTGAATACATCGGCAGTTTCCCGCAAAGTCACTTCCACTGAGAAACTTACTCAAGCTTTAGAAGCGCGCAAGGACGAAGTGTCAAAAAGACTGTTGACTGATATACAAACAAATGAAAAGTGGTTGGAAGTGTATAGTCCCATGTGGCATGACAAGTGTCGGAACTGGTATACCAATGAGAAAAGCTTCAAATTGGCTGAGCGAAAACACAGACGCGAAAATCTTGCAGCTTCAGGTGAGGAGGCATGCAGCAGCTCTAATTCATCAGGTGTACCACAACCTGTACCGCGCACAAGAACCGGGACCCAGCCGTTTGATGCCAAAACTGCCTGCGTTATTTGTAACAAACGGTGGATGAAAGGGAAATAACCCAACAGCAAGGTCTCAACGCAAACAAGCCAACAAGCTATTATACAAAAGGCAAAAGATCTGAAAAGAGATGACATTCTTTTGCGATTGATTGGCCAAGGACATGATATGATTGCAAATGACATAGCGTACCATATTTCGTGCATGAACGCTTTTAGAGCCACAAGGTTACCCACTGCTGAACAACAAAAGACAAATTTGTATGAGGTCGCTTTCGCTCAACTTGTAGAACAAATTGACAGCCAGCTATTTGAAGAGGCCCAAGGATTCTCTGTGAAGTCGCTCCGTGATCGATATAGAATCATCCTGAGAGAGCTTGGAGTCAGCAGTGCAGACACTTACAGATCAGCTTATCTGAAATCAAAATTTGAACAGCATTATGGTAAGCGCATCTCAATTATCGGACAAAGTAGTGGAGCAGGATTCATTTGTTCTTCATCCCTTCCTTTGGGCGATGCCCTACGGAAGCTTCAGCAATTCCAGGAAGACTCGAGAATTGACAACGACTATCAAACTCTGCAACGAGCTGCTAAAATCCTCCGGAGTGACTGCAAAAAATGCAAACAAGATCAAGGAGATGCACAGGAGTGTGATATATCCTTCGATGCAGCTGACAAACTTGTTCCTGATTCATTATTCAACTTTTCTTCAATGCTCTTGTATGAAAAGCTCACAAAACCAGGAGAGAATTCGAAGCGAGTTGTTGTTGATGACCTGATGAAAGAGAAGGCACTCATTCTGTCGCAACAAATACTGCAGCATGCATGTGGTATGCCAACACCACTGAGTATTGCAACAGCTTACCACCTGTACAACCAGACCAGAAGCAGGGCATTGATCACCTTCAGCAACAGGCTACACCAGAGTATAAGCTATGATACTCTGCATCGCCAGCTGACATCTTTGAGTACTGATATCATGCTGCAGATGGAAGATGATGGCATTTATATTCCAGGTAACATGACACGAAATACAGGAAATTCCCATGTCTTTGCAATGGACAACCTCGACTGGAGGAAGTAGACGCTAGATGGCAGGAGCTTTCATGCAACAACTGCGATTGTAATCGAAAATGCCAAAGAGGGCATACACGAAGCCAAAAAAGTTGTTGCACCAAGGACATCAACTTCGAGAGCACGACGAAAAACACTGTCCCAAGTTCCGGACGAAACATTTCCCACAGGCATCATCACTACGAGGGACAGACAAACATCAAGATCCCTGCAAAACATCACTTCTCTGGAGAGCCTGGAAACTCAATCAGATGGCACTGCTAATGACATCTTACTGCTCTGGCGTCTTGGTCGTATAGCTGCCACATCTGAATTGCTTTCGGTGTCAGATGAAGATCTCGGAGAACTGCCTGGCTTGTCAGCATTTTGTGCTAAGCTGTCTGTTCACCATGACGCCAGCAAAATTGGCTACCTATCCCTGATCCCAGCTTCTCCGACAGACCCGGCAGTACTTCGAGAAGAGATGCTAAGGATTGCTAAAATCTCAAAGGTTCTCGGGGACAAACATACCATAATCACAGGAGACCAAGCAACTTATGAAATGGCTCGGGCAATCAGAGACAAATATCCTGGAGAGTTTGGACATGTGGTGCTGTTGCTAGGGGGCTTCCACTTGGCACACAATTATCTGAAGGCAATATGCAAAATTATGAAGGACTCGGGTGTGGAAGACATCCTGGTTGCATCGGGATTTTGCACAGCAGGTACAAGAAAAGTATTTGGCGAAAAGCCGACTACTACCAGTCATTGCATGCCATCCGGCTTTGAGTGAAGCAATGTGGCGTCTCTATTGGGAGGCATTTGAATCCTGGACGTCAGAACAAGGAACGAGCCAATGGTCTGTTGCCATCGAGACAATTTTGAAAACTCTCCTTCAGAACCAAAGTGACAAAAGTGTTCTGCAACTACAAGTTGGAGAGGCCCGCCCACATCTGGAGGTACTGAAAGCACAACTGGCGAAATTTGAGGAGTCATTCGACAAATTTCCAACAGGCGTGTTTTGGAGGAACTTTTTGACGATGACAGATATCCTTCAAAGATTCATCTTCTATCAGAGGGAAGCGAACTGGAAGGGACATTTACACGAGTGTGCAAACATGCTTCCTTACCTTGCGGCAGCTGGGCATTACAAGTATGCCCAGCAATCATTGCCCCTGTACTTGGCTGAGATGAAAAACCTGTCCGATTCCGCACCAGATGTAGAAACACAGTTCATGGAGGGATCGTTCGTTGGAAGACACGCTGCAGGCGAGCACAATGGAGTTTCCCCAGATATGCTCCTGGAGCAAACTTTCAATGCTGATGCGAAAGAAGCAAGCGGACTGGACGGGATTACGCTCAACAAAGCTGCTCGAAGTAAATGGGTTTACACAAAACCTATCACTGCAAGTGTATCTGCCGAACTGAGGTCAATGCTGCATCTCAACAGCACGCAGCCACACCATGAGTCAGGTCCCAAGCGCGTAGCACATGATAATGAATTGGTCACTAAAATTGTAGCAGCCATTGAAGTGAATCCATACACATCAACTTCGATGAACCTCATCAATATAACCAGTGGAGAATGTGCAGATGACACCGTGAAAAATTACCTGACATCTGTGAAGGAATTGGGAACAAAGGCCTTGAACGATGCTCTGGAAAGCAAGAAGTCTGCAACTGTCAAGGTAAACCTTCAAACCTTCCATACACAAAACCAGAAACCCAAAAAGACCAAGACAAAAGCTTCAGCTGGAAAAAGTGAAAGTCTCGGCGCTTCTGCGCATAACTCAAGTGATCGCAAGTGGAGGAGACGTTGATGTCATCAGTTTCATTGGTGACCACGAGTGTAGCAAACACCCCAGCTCTATTCACAGAAGATGGGAAATGAGCACTGGTACGAAGGCCAGTCTTGTCAAGGCAATCAAAGACGACACAGGAATTCAACCCACAGCCTGCCTTCCTGATGAGCATAAACAAACTGCAGTGGTTGTCGATGCCATGTACGTGGTACGCCAATGGTCGTTTCAAAAGGGCGAAACGTTTGGAGATGTTGCACATCGTTACAGCAGAAATTTGAGAAGTATCTTGCCTGCAACAACAGATGTGTTACATATTTGCTGTGACAGTTATTCCTCCAGCAGCATCAAAGCATTGGAAAGGCAGAAGAGGTATGACAAATCAACACGGGGAAAGACATACGAAGTCAAGGCACATTTGAGACTCCAGATCCACAAGACTTCTTCGGGCTGTCCAAAAACAAATCAGAGCTACTAAACTTCCTTTGCGAAGAATGGAGCAAGTGGTGGTTCACTGATGGATCGGCTCAAGGGCCGACCAAAGTCTACCTTGGTGGAGGCTTCTGTGACAAAACGAAAACTCTGCTGATCACACCCAACAATGTACAACCTGTGACTGAACTGAACTCGACACAAGAAGAGGCAGATACGCGGGTCTTCTTGCACGCGATACACAGTGCACAACATGACGGGATAGAAAGGGTTGTCATACATGCCAATGACACGGACATAACCGTATTGGCCATCTACTACTCCTCGAATCACCTGAACATCCTGCATGGGCTTTGGGTTCAAAATGCTCCACAAAGTTACTTGCCAATTCATGAGATAGCATTAAAGTTGGGAACACCACTGTACCGAGCACTTCCGTTCATCCACAGCCTCAGCGGCAGGGATACAACTAGTTACCCGTATTTCACTGGCAAGAAAAATGGCTAGCATGCAGCAAAACTCTTGACGTCTCAGCTCTGGAGGCCTTTGCTGAGAATGAACAAACATGCGAGCTATCGGACGTCGTAGTCCTCAAGCTCGAGAACTTCTCGTGGCTGTGTACAGCAACAAAATGAGGACTTTTCTGCAAGCTCTCAGCAAGCTTAGAGCATTCAAGTTCCTCAACAACAAATCGACGCTGTTGAAGCTCCTGCCTCCTACAGAAGATTCTTTCCTTCAACACCTGAGGCGTGCTGCCCTTGCGACTATCATAGACAAGACCTCCCATGTGGCACAGCCAAGAGCTGTTTCAGTTGAGGACTACGGTTGGGTGCTCATGGATGACAAACCAGTGCCTGTCATGGTCACTCTTCCAACATGGCCGCAGCAAATGAAGACTACAGTTTGCTGCAAGTGCATCAAAGATTGCAGTCGAAACTGCTCCTGTGCAAAGAACGGAATCGCATGTTATGTCGGTTGCAGGTGCGGGGGATCAGCGGTGCGGTGCAGCCGGATACGCTCGGCTGACAGCGACGAATCTGAAATAGATGAACATTAGACAATGTATTCACACGTTTCTGAATGTTTTTGTGGTGTATGCGCAAAATTCTCTGGAGTAATGATGAAGCTTAGGAAGATACATTATTATGCTTATATTTTGATGCTTCCGCCGTCTTTTGCCATATTTTGTTATTGTCTGTTCCCCATTCTTGATCATGGGTGCCTTGTAGTGTAATTCTGATGGTATAATTGGATTCTTTGTGTATTAAAACATGGAAAACGAACTTTCATTCATGTTTCTATCTCAAATAGTTGCAAAGTTATGACAGTTTGTGTATTTTCGGATTTTGGTGGCGGCCATCTTGGATTTTGCCAAATATCTCACTTCCAGTAGGTTTTTTGCAAGGTTGTGCACCTAGATATTGATTCTATATACCTCTAGACTCCAATGGCACTGCACAACCTTTTACAGCAGGAGAAACACATTTTACCCCCTTGGCCCCCTGGGTAGACCATTAATTTCACTGTCCATCCTCCATCCTTCCCCTCCCCTTTCCTCTTCCCTCCTCAGCCTCCTCTACCACCGACCTCTATGTGTTTACCGGCGGAGATAAAAACGAATAAAGTTGACTACCGGTGAAATATATCTTAAATAATGAAGTAAATTAAAAATCATCGCATACGTAACGAACATCTACATGTGTGTGTGTGTGTGTGTGTGTGTGTGTGTGTGTGTGTGTGTGTGTGTGTGTGTGTGTGTGTGTGTCTCTCTCTCTCTCTCTCTCTCTCTCTCTCTCTCTCTCTCTCTCTCTCTCTCTCTCTCTCTCTCTCTCTCTCTCTCTCTCTCTCTCTCTCTCTCTCTCTCTCTCTCTCTCTCTCTCTCTCTCTCTCTCTCTCTCCCTTGTACTATCTTTCACCATCCCTCTCTCTCCTTCTCTCCCTCTCTCTCTCTCAGCTGATTTATTTCCATTTTCCTTTATTTCCACTGGTTTTATCTTCGCGTCTTCCTTCCTTCCTTCTTCCCTTTCCTTCTTTCCTTCCTTCCTTTCCTTTCCCTTCCCTTCCCTTCCTTCTTCTCTATCCTTGTGATTCATAATGCGTAGTTCTGCGTCCATCTCCGTCACTCTATTCCGTCTCACCCTTCCCCCGATCCTCTTTTTATATTTTCACTGCATCGCTCACTCACTCGGTCTCTCATTCTCATCAGTGTGTGTAATAAGAATAGCGGATATTACGAAGGGCTGAGGAAGGGTCTGAAAGGTTGAAAGAGGATCAGGAGTAGGAGGAGGAGTAGGAAGAGGAGGAGGAGGAAATACAATGAAGAACAGGCGAACGATAATATTGAAGAAGAGATCGATGGCAAGAAGGGAAATACATGTGAGATGAGGTTCGTAGAAGAGGAGGATAAAGAGGAATTAGTAAGAGGAGGAGGAGGAGAAGGAGGAGGAGAAGGGAAAGAGCAGAATGGACGAGAGAGAAAGAGGAGAAGAAAGATGGAAAATGAAGGAAAAGAAAGAAGTAGATCGTTGAAGAGGAAGAAAGATAGATAAACAAAGACTGAAGAAGAGAATGAGAAGAAGAGAAAAAGGAAAGAGAACGAGGAAAAGGGAGAGAGAGACAGATAGACAGATAAATAGACAGACATGCTAATTATTTCGGGTATATTCCACCACATACCTCTCCTCTCTACGCCTATGAGGTAGTTTCATGGTCAGAGGAGCTTTGATAGGCTTAGAGAGAGAGAGAGAGAGAGAGAGAGAGAGAGAGAGAGAGAGAGAGAGAGAGAGAGAGAGAGAGAGAGAGAGAGAGAGAGAGAGAGAGAGAGAGAGAATGGTCCATAATGTGTGACATTATCTCATGTGAACGAAATCGGCTCGTGGGTCAGTGAAATGTTTCGCTGTTCACATGCCCGTCAGATACGAAATGCTTTTGGGCTCAGAGCAAAGTGAAGATGACTCGTTTTCTCCACAGCGACATACGCCTCAGAGTGAAGAAGTTAACACGAAACTCGAGTAATATATTCACTTAGATCACAGTCTATATATGCTTTACAGTCTGTTCACTTCAGGACGGTAAGGAGTCAGTTTGGCGCATGACGTCACATATTAGGCTTTCTCCTGCCCTGGTCCACGAGTGGAAACTGTTTGTGTGCGTACATAGCTTCATTATTACCATTACTTTTTTTTTTCGGCGTCGCAGACGCCGATCAACAGATTACCTATCTTCTAAATGTTGTTGTTGTTCTCTTCAAGTTGTTTTCCTGGCTTACCTATGCATTGTAGACATGACACTGTGTAATAACATTTGTTAGCCCTGATGAACCCTACAACATAGCATTACAAACAGTCAGCTTTTTTTTTTTTTACGTCTTGGCCTGTGGCGCCGGTAGGTCTTCATAGTAGGGCCTAATGGGCGGCCCCAGCCCGTTGTGGTCCAGGCAAGTATTTACAGTGGCGCCATCTTTACTTTTCAGCATTTTCCATTTTAGACCCCTAGTTGCGTTGGAGGGTCATGTGACGCCGATCATCTAGTACAGTTTTTGTGCTATTAACACTTGTTATTTACTACTTTTATTTTCATAAACATTAGTATTTCTATTACTATGATGAACTTTTCTAGTTAAACCATTTATTATTATTATTATTATTATTATTATTATTATTATTATTATTATTATCATTATTATCATTATTACACACATACCCCAAAATAAATGTTTAGGGATATTTGAATTTTTATTATATCTTCATTATGTTAAAAATTATATTCATGCAAAAAAATAATAAAAGCTAGAAGTCTCCTAAAACTACCTTGTGCGATTTTAGTTACATATTGTACGAGTATAGGCAGGGGAAAAAAATCCATTTCAAAAGTAAATACCGTCACCGGTATTACCGATATTTTGAGGAAATACCGGTATTACCGGTGCCATGACTTATACCGGGAAGAGGCGTACCCGTATTATTTCAGGAAACCGGTATCGGCAATACTGGTATTTTGTCTATAGTGCGGTGTGTGCGGTCCCGTCAGTACACAGAGGTAGAAAATATTGAGCTGTGAACCCCTCTCTCTCTCTCTCTCTCTCTCTCTCTCTCTCTCTCTCTCTCTCTCTCTCTCTCTCTCTCTCTCTCTCTCTCTCTCTCTCCTTATTACATGTGAATCTGCATCATAGATACGATAACATGAAAGCCTTATTTTAAAGCTAGAAACGTATACAAGAACAACATAAAGCAAGGTGTAATGTATAGAGAGGTAAGCACCACAGATTAGTGGACAGACAGATAGACAGACAGGTAGGTGGAAGACAAACTAATGACGCCTGGAGCGTAAGAACATAAGAGCGTAAGGAGTCTGCCCAGTAAAAAAAAAAACTAAGAGAGAGAGAGAGAGAGAGAGAGAGAGAGAGGGGGGGGTGATTACACATCATTATTCACCTAACCAACCGAGACCCCATACTCTCAAAAAAACACAAAAAACATGAAATAACCACAAGAACAAGCTACAAACACAAGCAAGTAGTACTCAACATTATCCAGGGGGCGTAGGAAATGACGAGTCACCTTCGCTGGCGGTAACTGGCAACATATTCTGTTCGCACTGTTTCCAGGTTTTCTTTTCCACACTATTCACTGTAAATTTGAAAGGGTAACTTAATAAAAGGTAATGAATGGTATAAAAACGTGTTTATCATGTGTTTCTGGGTGTCCAAGTCTAGTTAGTGTGTAGTTTGAATGGGTGATATGATATATATGATGAGGTGGGATTTGAAACTGCCCACTCGTAACCAGTATATAAGAAAGGGTAACAAATAACATGAGTAAATGCTAGAAAATGTGTTTGTTATGTGTTCTGTTGTCTGAATGTCTAGTTGAGTGAATGGCTGCTATGTTAATGAGGCGAGATTTGACACTGATCGCTCGTAACCTAGCAACCTACCTCGCGGAGAAGGTAAGAAAAAAAAGAAAAAACTTTATTTTTAAGAGGCGCAAACAAAACACTAACACGATTACATCACTTAAAAACACTAACACATTAGTAACCAGCCCACATCACAAAGCCCAAATACTCAACACACAGTTCCAATCGGTGTACACACAAGAACACAACCTGACACCATACATATCACACAGCCCCTTCCCCCTATAGCCCCCCTTGACATCACGACTAACGGAATCCAGAAATTCCAGGAAGGACTCGACACAACTAAATCCACACGGCCCGACAACATTCCCGCCTTCATCCTTAAGTCCTTTGCCCTCATCCTTGCCCCCATCCCTCAGGCCATATTCACCCAATCACTATCATCCACCTCATTACCCTCTGACTGGCTTTTGGCAAACATTAATCCTTTATTTAAGACAGGTGACCGGACTGACCCTGCCAATTATCGCCCCATCTCACTAACATCGATTACATGTAAAATTTTCGAACACATAATACACAAACACATAATGAATCACTTTGACGCAAACAACATCCTTACTGACTCACAACACGGCATTCGACCTAAACGCTCATGTGAATCGCAACTCATTACTACAAATAACGACATTACAAGGCTACTTGACTGACATGACATTAAGCAAGTTGACACTATTGTTTTAGATTTTGCCAAGGCCTTCGACAAAGTCCCGCACAAAAGACTGACATTAAAATTAAAATACTACGGTATATCAGGACCTATTCTCCACTGGATCACTGCATTTCTTACTAACAGGACTCAACGTGTCCTTTTTGACGGATCTTCATCTGACACTGTCCCTGTTTCTCCAGATGTCCCACAAGGCACCGTTCTAGGCCCCTTTCTTTTCCTCCTGTACATTAACGATCTTTCACTGTCAACGCCTAACTCTTCCACCAAACTTTGCCGACAATAGTTTACTGTTTAGAGCTGTAAAGACTACTGACGACTGCAGACTACTACAAAACGACTTGGACGCCCTCGAGCGGTGGGAGGGCACCTGGCAGATGCACTTCCGACCAGACGAATGCAAACTATTAAGATTCACCAGAGCGCAAAACCCCATCCATCACACTTACACTCTCCACAATTCAGATTTGGAATCAGTTCACACACACAAGTACCTTGGTATCCATCTCTCAACTAACTTGAAATTCAACACCCACAAAGACCATATCAGTGCTACAGCCAACAGAACACTGGGGCTCCTGAGGAGGAATATACTTAGCTGCACACCTGACATTAAACACATAGCTTATGACGCACTTGTGAGACCAACACTGGAATACTGCTCCACGGTGTGGGATCCTCTCACACACAGAAACATTGATAGGTTAGAACAAATCAACACCAAGGCGGCAAGGTTCATTACAAACAATTACACTCGAACGCCTGGCATCAAAACACGGATCAAACAACAGATAAACATGGAACCTCTTCACTTACGCAGACAAGCACACATACTTACACTTATGTACACGATCACAAACACTCACATTGTCATTAACCCACAAACATACCTACACAACGCAAACAGTCAACGTACTCGTAACACACACATCCATAAATACCAAACATATCACACTAACACTGACGCATACAAGCACTCATACCTTCCACGCACCATACGTGACTGGAACAGCCTCCCTCAACAGATTTTAGACTGCGGTACAATATTCATTCAAAAAACAAATACATACTCACTTGTCACCACAACACACCAATACTAACAATTACACTTGATTCACTTCCCTCCCCTGCACACTCGGCTACCCCGGCCCCTCAACAGCCAACAAATATTCGTGTTATGCACCTATACAGGTGCCCTGCGCATTATTATCCAGATCCAGATACCATATGAAGCAACGACTAAGACCGAGACAGATAACTGGACCCTTGATAATAAAACGTTACCTTAAATTAACAGTCTCCCCTCCAGCAACCTTGTGCATTAGATTCTCATTCTCATTCTCATTCTCATTCTCATTCTCTCTCTCTCTCTCATTCTCTCTCTCATTCTCTCTCTCTCTCTCTCTCTCTCTCTCTCTCTCTCTCTCTCTCTCTCTCTCTCTCTCTCTCTCGCGCACGTAATTATAAAACCGTAATTACTCAAGTTTCCCGTCATGCACAGAAGCTCCTTTACGTATATACTTCACCCCAAGCCAATTACCGCTCGCCTCATTAGGTGTGACACCTTTAGCGGAGCAATGAAGACAACGGGAGCGTGTTTTGCGGCTGTGTGAACGAGGAAAGGAAGGGAAGCTGACGGATGAGGTGCGAGGGGCGACAGGGACAGGAGGAGGAGGGAGAGGAGGAGGAGGAGGAGGAGGGAGAGGTGGAGGAGGAGAAGGAGGAGGGAGAGGAGGAGGAGGAGGAGGAGGAGGAGCCGAGGAGGAGAAGGAGGAGAGAGTAATGTATAGAGAAAGATGGTAGAGAGTGAATAACAGAGAGGTGGAGGAGAAGGAGGAGGAGGAGGAGGAGGAGGAGGAGAGTGAGTGATGCAGAGGAAGATGATAATGGAAATGAATAAGAGGAAAGTGCAACTACTTGTCTGTTCTCTCATTATCATCATCATCATTATGTGCGAGGAAGTGTGTGAAAGGAGAGGAGGAGAAGGAGAGGGAAGAGGAGGAGGAGGAGGAGGAGGAGGAGAGGAAATGACAAGCAGTGGAAGATGATAAAAGTAAAAAAAGAATAAGAAAGTGCTACAGTTATTTCATCATATCATTATCATCATTATTATTCTTATTAATCCCATCAGCTCGTCTCTCGTCTTAAAAATGCACGTTACGGCGTCAGGAAAATACCTCCTCGACATCTAAGGGAATGCATTAATATCACATAATAAGATTTAGTGGATTTTTCATGCGTGTGTTCCCGGCTTCATTGGTGCTTTGTGAGAGGAGTGGAGCGGGTACTGTTATGTTTAGCGAAGCACACACACACACACACACACACACACACACACACACACACACACACACACACACACACACACACACACACACACACACACACACACACACACACACACTTGAATATCATTGGACAGAGGGCTCTTTTTCCGCATTATTATTTTTTTTTGCCCTGGAGCTGCTTCCTTTACTATATAAAAAAGAGTCTCGTATATATTCCTCGTCCTTTCGCTTGTGTACTGAACCTCTGACATGTTTCGAGTTCACAGCCACAAAGATTTCGATAAGATTTCCATTCTCATTTAGGTTTTTTGTTCCTCTCTCCTCCTGATCTTGCCTTGGTTTCCTCCACAGGCTCACTTAAGTTTTGGCCGGATGACGGAGCTTGTCTCTGGGGCCGAAAGAACCGAGTGGCCTTAAGGCTTGTGTAGTAGACGGGCAAGTAGCGTCATGAGACTGCTGCTGCTTCTTCGCCAAACTTCTGGATGCTGGCGAGAGACTCAGAGCGGAGGAGGATGCGGGAGAAAATATACATCCGCGTGGTAGTTTGGAGGACGTAAAGATGCGATACAGTATGGGCATAAAAAAATTTCCATAAAGTGAAGAAAGTAGCGCCAAAACTCCCGGGAAACTATTATGACGAATTTCACAGAGGCGTCAATCATGCCTGGTAATAGTGAGTCAGAGGGTTGTAGAGAGTCTAGCCCACGGGAGGGAGACCAGGAGAAGAAAGGAGCCTTAGGACGCTCCGAGTTCTGGGGAGCCGTTGTGTCCACAGTGCTGTTGTTGATGCCGAACACGTTAGCGAGAACATTCTTCAAGGCAACAACCACCACTAACGGAGATGACGCACCAAAGTGACCTCACCCTCGTGCTTGAGAGACGGCCGAGTAGACAAAAACATAACGGTGCCTCGGGTATTAGATTCGAGCGCAGAGTGAGGTCAAGGATGCTCTCTGGTGATTCTGACGTGCTGACCGAGTGAAGGGCCTTACTTAGTGGGTCAAAAGAACGAAGAAGGAGGGAGGTTACGTTTGGTTTCGGTGCCTAATTTTGAAATAACAACTGATGAAGTCCTTAAAGCTCTCCATTCACTTAAAACAAATAAAAGTCCCGGACCCGATAAAGTATATCCTATACTGCTTAAAGAAACAAACAGCGAAATACTCTCCTCCTTCAAAACCGTATTCAATATGTCCTTGCGACAAGGCATCGTCCCCTCGGATTGGAAAAAGGCTAACGTGACACCGATTTTTAAGAAAGGTGTCAAAAAAATACCAGGTAGCTACCGACCCATTAGTCTAACTTCAATTGTAGGTAAGATACGTGAGAGCATAATTAGAGACAAAATTGTGAGTTACCTCGAAAGCCACTCATTAATTGGGGATTCACAACATGGCATCCGCAACAAAAGATCCTGCCTATCAAACCTATTGACCATTTATAACGACCTCTTCTCAGTTTATGACGTAACCAAATCATTGGACGTAGTCTATCTTGATTTCTAAAAATCAAGCTCGCTAATTCCCGGAGAAAAAAAGAGTAAAGCCATATTACAGCTACGCCAAAATAAGGTTAAATTAAAGAGTTACAGATCTATCAAGTCTAATTTTTAATTTTTTTTACAACAAAGGAGGCAGCTCAAGGGCACACAAAAAAAGAAAACAACAATGAAAAAAAAAGCCCGCTACTCGCTGCTCCTAAAAAAGAAACAAAAGAGGTGGCCGAAAGGAAGATCAAATACGGGAGGAGAGGTGTCCTGATACCCTCCTCTTGAAAGAGTTCAAGTCGTAGGCAGGAGGAAATACAGATGAGGGAAGATTGTTCCAGAGTTTACCAGCTTGAGGGATGAAAGAGTGAAGATGCTGGTTAACTCTTGCATAAGGGGTTTGGACAGTATAGGGATGAGCATGAGTAGAAAGTCGAGTGCAGCGGGGCCGCGGGAGGGGGGGAGGCATGCAGTTAGCAAGTTCAGAAGAGCAGTCAGCGTGGAAATATCGATAGAAGATAGAAAGAGAGGCAACATTGCGGCGGAATTTAAGAGGTAGAAGACTATCAGTATGAGGAGGAGAGCTGATGAGACGAAGAGCCTTAGCCTCCACTCTGTCCAGAAGAGCTGTGTGAGTGGAGCCCTCCCACACGTGAGATGCATACTCCATACGAGGGCGGACAAGGCCCCTGTATATGGACAGCAACTGTGCAGGGGAGAAGAACTGGCGGAGACGGTACAGAACGCCCAGCCTCTAGGAAACTGATTTAGTAAGAGATGAGATATGCAGTTTCCAGTTGAGATTTTGAGTTAAGGATAGACCGAGGATGTTTAGTGTTGAGGAAGGTGATAGCTGGGTGTTGTCAAAGAATAGGGGATAGGTGTTTGGAAGATTGTGTCGAGTGGATAGGTGGAGAAGCTGTGTTTTTGAGGCGTTGAAGGACACCAGGTTCTTCTTGCCCCCATCGGAAATAATAGTAAGGTCTAAGGCTAAGCGTTCTGCAGCCTCCAGCCTTGAGTCGTTAAGTTCCTGTAGGGTGGGTCTTCTATTAAAAGAAGTTGAGTAATGCAGAGTGGAATCATCGGCGTAGGAATGGATAGGACAGTTCGTTTTGGAAAGAAGATCATCAATGAACAACAGAAAAAGAGTGGGAGATAGGACAGAACCCTGTGGGACACCACTGTTAATAGATTTAGGGAAAGAACAGTGACCGTCTACCACGGCAGAAATAGAACGGTCAGAAAGGAAACTGGAGATAAAGGTACAGAGAGAAGGATAGAAACCGTAGGAGGGTAGTTTGGAAAGCAAAGATTTGTGCCAGACCCTATCAAAAACTTTTGATATGTCCAGCGCAATAGCAAAGGTTTCACCGAAACGGCTAAGATAGGATGACCAAGAGTCAGTTAAGAAGGCTAGGAGATCACCAGTAGAACGCCCCTTGCGGAGCCCATACTGGCGATCAGATAGAAGGTCAGAAGTGGAAAGGTTCTTTTGAATCTTCCGGTTAAGGATTGATTCAAAAGCTTTAGATAGACAAGAAAGTAAAGCTATAGGACGGTAGTTTGAGGGATTGGAGCGGTCACCCTTCTTAGGCACAGGCTGTATGAAGGCATACTTCCAGCAAGAAGGAAAGGTAGATGTTGACAGGCAGAGGCGAAAGAGTTTGACCAGGCAGGGTGACAGCACGGAGGCACAGTTTTTAAGGACAATAGGAGGCACTCCATCAGGCCCATAAGCCTTCTGAGGATTGAGGCCAGAGAGGGCATAGAAAACATCATTTTGAAGAATCTTTATAACAGGCATAAAGGAGTCAGAGGGGGGATGAGTAGGAGGAATATGCCCAGAATCGTCCAGAGTGGAGTTTTTAGAGAAAGTTTGAGAGAAGAGTTCAGCCTTAGAGATAGATGAGACGGCTGTGTTGCCGTCAGGACTGAGGAGTGGAGGGAAAGATGAAGAAGTGAAGTTGGACGAGATGTTTTTGGCTAGATGCCAGAAGTCACGGGAAGAGTTAGAGAAAGCAAGGTTTTGGCATTTTCTATTAATGAAAGAATTTTTGGTTAGTCGGAGACAAGATCTGGCACGATTTCGGGCAGAAATGTAAAGTTCATAACTAGCATTAGTTTGAAGGCTCTGGTACCTTTTGTGAGCTGCCTCTCTATCATTGACAGCACGACAACAAGTGTGATTAAACCAAGGCTTTCTAGCGTGAGGAGTAGAGAAAGAACGAGGAATGTATGCCTCCATTCCAGAGACAACGCCTCTTATGAGCTGAGCACACACAGAGGGGTCTCTCTCCTGGAAGCAATAATCATTCCACGGGAAATCGGAAAAGTACATCCTCAGGTCGTCCCACCGAGCTAAAGCAAAATGCCAGAAGCATCGCCTCTTCGGTGGGTCCAGAGGGTGTACAGGAGCGATAGGACAGGATGCAGAAATAAGATTGTGATCGGAGGAGCCCAACGGAGAGAACAGTTTGACAGAATAAGCAGAAGGGTTTGAAGTAAGGAAGAGGTCTAGAATGTTGGGCGGTCTCCAAGACGGTCGGGAATATGTGTAGGGTGCTGAACCAACTGCTCTAGGTCGTTGAGGATAGAAGAGTTGTAGGCTTGTTCACCAGGATGGTCAGTGAGAGAAAATGAAAGCCAAAGCTGGTGGTGAACATTGAATTCTCCTAGGATGGAGATTTCAGCGAAGGGAGAGTGGGTCAAGATGTGCTCCACTTTAGAATTCAAATAGTCAAAGAATTTTACATTGTTGGTAGAGTTAGGTGAGAGATAAACAGCACAGATGTATTTAGTAATAGAATGACAATGAAGTCTTAGCCAGATGGTAGAAAATTCAGAAGAGTCAAGGTTGTGGGCACGGGAGCAAGTGATGTTGTTGCGCACGTAGGCGCAACATCCAGCTTTGGATTGAAATTTAGGATAGAGATAGTAGGAGGGAACAGAGTAGAGATTGCTGTCAGTAGCCTCAGAAACCTGTGTTTCGGAAAGGAAGAGAAGGTGAGGTTTAGAGGCGGAGAGATGATGTTCAACAGAATGAAAATTAGAGCGAAGACCGCGAATGTTGCAGAAATTGAGAAGAAAGAGGTTCGAGGAGTTATCAAGACACCTCTCGGGTCGGCAGCCAGAAGGGGAGTCCTCCCTAGGGGAATTTGTGGTCCCCCCCTCAGGCTGGGACTCCGAGGCTTGATGTAGGTGCACCATTTTGAAATTTTAATTTTGGGAAAAGGTGTATATGTTGTGTGAATGTAGTGTGGTGTGGATAAAGAGAGGATCTGTCTTTAGAAAGCATGCTGAACTACTCTCCGGTGTTGGTGAGACAATAGGGAAACGGTTAGTGAGGACATGGGAAGGGTCTTTGGAGGGCTTCAGCTCCCTTCTCACCTCCCATATATACCTCACCGGGAGTGGCTTGCGCCCGTTCGGTAGGTGTTATCCTACCTACTGCCAAGTGAGGTGCTACTCAGCTCCCCCCACACTTCTCTCTCTCTCTCTCTCTCTCTCTCTCTCTCTCTCTCTCTCTCTCTCTCTCTCTCTCTCTCTCTCTCTCTCTCTCTCTCTCTCTCTCTCTCTCTCTCTCTCTCTCTCTCTCTCTCGCCCTGCACGGAAACTCTCCCATTATACGCACGGTACGAGGCCACAACAAGACTGCACAAGGCCGCGTCGAGGTAGAGGGAAGCTGCCGGGGACGGGAGGAAGGGGGGAGGGCGGCGCGTATGCCTGGAACTGTATTTCTAAGGAGGGAGAGAGCTGTGTCTATTTCAGAGAGTCACCAACACAAAAACACGCAGCAACGGTATGAAGTTTAAGTGAAATCGATGTAACACATTGGTGCGCAGAAGTTTTTTCAATAACAGAGTCGTCGATCACTGGAATAGACTCCCACCGTCAGTAGTTAGCGCACAGAGTATCAATAGCTTTAAGTCTTCTTTGGATAAGTACTTCAGGGATATAAGGTTATACTCACCCTTTTTCGCATGTTCTCAGACAGATTGCAGCAAGACCTCAACCTATATTCATATAATTCTCCCCCACAACCTAGATTGCAAGTAGCGAAAGTCAACAATAGAGTAAAACAACAGTTAATGTCCGCATGACAGGTGGAGTGAGGTGTGGGTGCAGTAAGGTGACAGGTTACTGGTGAGTGCCTAGTACCGCCGGTAAAACGAGGATCAAGCCTCCACCTGTACCCCTGAAACTACACCTCACCCATCGTGGGTATTAGGGGGGATTCTGGGGCTGCCCTGTGTAGGCCACTCGTCCTCTTTAAGTCTCCCTGTATTTCTATGTTCTTATGTTCTTATGTAATGAAGTCATTTCCCCCCTACAGCTTAGTTTACCAGTAGTGTAAGTTAAGGGTAGGAATTTCCTCTTCTTTCTCTCTTTACTGTAAAATTTCCATGGCCCTTTTTTCCTTAAAGGTACATGGTGTTCTCTTCAAACTAACTAACTTACTAACTAACTATAAAGGTGGGTGGGGAGGAGCCTTCATCTATTCTGTCCTATCCTACCACACGTAGATTACTAGTAGTAGCGGTAGTAAACAGACACCCTCGCCATAGACCGACAGGACTCTGTAAGGGACGAAACATATTGAGTTTCCATTGAAGATTGAAAGTAATTGGCGAAACGATTTTAGGGTTGCCAGAAATTTAATGGAAGATGTGGTAGAATTTTATATGGTGAGAGAGAGAGAGAGAGAGAGAGAGAGAGAGAGAGAGAGAGAGAGAGAGAGAGAGAGAGAGAGAGAGAGAGAGAGAGAGAGAGAGAGAGAGAGAGAGAGAGAGAGAGAGAGAGAGAGAGAGAGAGAGAGAGAGAGAGAGAGCTCCATTGCCCTCACGCGGGACGGAGCCTGTGGACAGTGAAGTGTTTAGTGGCGCAAGAACGACCATCAACGAGCGAAAAAATTAGCTTCCGAGATCTGTGAAACATTCTTTCTATCAAAGTGTTCAAGCGTGTGTGGAAAAAACTACAAAATAGTGAACAGTGAGAGGCAAATCCACGAAACACGCTGACCTCACCTCGCCCAGAGCTGTAAATCCCCTGGGACAGGGCCCCTCGGAAACAGCCCGCGCCCGCCCCTCGCATTCCAAGGCGAGATTAGAGACATCGCACCCTGACCTGACCTCTCGTGCGCATCGACCCACACCACCATCATGGCCTCCCTCACTCTCACTGAGGCCCCCCACCAGCATCAGCAAATTGCCTGGGCAGGACAGTCAGGCTATCCTGGGGCAAAATATTGTCCGTGTGAAGCCCCCACGGCCTGCAGCCAGCCAGACTGTCCGAACCTGGCCTGCGCAGACTGCTTCAATGATGGCCCTTTCTGCTGCTCCAAGACTGAGGGACTGAGGCGAGCAGCCGGCATTCTTCACCCCATCACCTACGCGGCCGCTGATGACACACCGCCCAGCACGCCAGCAGCCCTCCAGCCCGACCCGCTCGCCCCACAACCACCAATTGAAACGTAGGACAGCGCCGTCAGGGAGGATCTTCTCTCCAACCCGCCTGAAATCCTTGTTGACATCATTCTCCGACTAAGGAATGAGGTACACGGCCTTAAGTGCATTGTGGAGACATATCGGGCGCGGAGTGAAAGAACGAGGAAGCAAAGAGAAGCCTTGGTTGAAACCGTCAGCTCCATGGACTCCGTGGCACAAGTTGAACAGGAAACCCCCATCCCTCCCCCCACCACACAAGCCACAAGTGCCCTGCCAAGTAAAATTGACCAGGACTGGCAGGAGGTGTGCTCCTCCCACCCCAGGTGGCGCGGTTGGTGGGAATCAGGGAAGCCAAGAGCACTGAGAAAGGTGACTCACGACCCCCCAGAAGACGCCGAGACAGCCCCACCCCCTCTCCGCCGGCCGGGCCAACCCACCCAGGCCACACAGACCCCCCCGCCCTCTGTCAGAACCAGAAACCCCCCCTCTCCTGGCCGATCCACTCCTCCTTCCCCCTCCCGTCCTCCCCGCCACCATCACCACTACAACCGCGGACGCGGAGACACACCACGGCACACACACCATCGCCCCCAACCCCTCTGGACTCAGGCCTCACCACCCTTCTGTGGCAGGTGCCGTCAGCGCGGCCACACAGTCAACCATTGCACTGAGACCATCTGCGACTTCTGTGGCCGACGTGGGCACCTCGCTGACCAGTGTCGCAAGAGGCAGGCAGAGGCAAAGCGAAGTCTTGAGTGTGCGTACTGCCAGCGGCGAGGACACCGATGCCGAGTGTTACGCTCGAGCCGCCGACATCAGACAGGAACGACTGCTTCGAGCAATCCTGTCTGAACACCAGCCACCCATCACCCAGCCTGCTCCCTACCAGCAAGCGGTGCAAGCCCCGCCCTACCCATCCTGGCCTCATCCCCCGCACACTCCCCTTCCGCTGATCCGATAAGGCGATACAGACACCAGCGGCCTCAAGATTCTGTCCGCCAACGTACGAGGCTTTAGGAGCAACATCGGGGAGCTGACACACGCCTTCGTCCTCAGGCACCACATCGACATAGTGGTGACAGTGGAGACCTTCCTGGACGACACATGCGCCACCACTTGTGATAAGATCCCCGGGTACTCGCACTGGGCCAGACGAGACCGCCACACAGGACAGGGGGGAGGCATTGCTGTTTGCCACCGAAACGGCCTGCAGATGGACGCCCTCACCACAGACACTCCCCTGGAAATGGAGATGATGTTCCTCCGCATCATTCTCGAGGACAGGAGCGCTCTGCTACTCTGTGCCATGTACCGGCCACAGTGGCAAGGCAGCGCCCCCCTCATCTACCTCACAGAGCACCTGGACGACCTTGTGGCTGCCCACAGCTGTCAGTACGCGATGGTTGTGGGCGACCTAAATCAACACCTGGTGACGAGGGCCTTCACCGAGCTCACAGCGGTGCATGGATTGCACAACCATGTTGAGTTCCCGACACATCAGCGTGGAGGCTCCCTGGACCCTGTGCTCACAGACCTGCCGAGTGACTGCGTGCTGTGCTGCCCACTAGACCGTGTGGGCAGCTCCGACCACAATGCCATACTCACCACCATCAGCCTGGCCCCAGCGCGTGAAGAGGAACACCAGCGAGTCATCTGGTTGTGGGACCGCGCGGACTGGACGGCTGCAAGGCAGGCCCTGGCAGCGACTGCATGGGGCACGGTCCTTACCGGTGACCCACAACATGACGTCTCCGCCCTCACCACTGTCCTCAATACCGTCCAGCAGCAACACGTCCCCCACCGCACCTACTCAACCAGCCCAAAAGACCAGCCTTGGTTCGGGTACAGGTGCCGTATTGCAGCCGAAAGGAAACACAAGGCCTGGACACGATATAAAAGACACCCCACGCAGGAAAATAAGGCCCAACACAGACGAGCCTGCAAAAATATGATGAGGACAGCAAAGTGGGCAAAAGAAAGGTGGGATGCCGACAGGAGGAGAAAGCTGTCCTCTAACCAAACCGACCCGAAACAGTGGTGGGGGTTGGTGAAGGAACAGCAAGGCCTTACCCCCCAGGAACGTATCCCGCCCCTGAGGAAACCTGACGGAGACCTGGCCGTCACCAGTCGGGAAAAGGCTGACCTGCTGGCCTGTCACTTCAGTCAAAAGATGACAACTCAGGAACCAGACAGGCAGCCGCCCACCCTCCCCCAACTCATCGCCTCAAAACTAGAGAGTGTGCTAATCTCTGAGGACGCTGTCAGGAGACATCTGAGGGGCGTCAACACCAGGAAGGCGCCAGGCCCTGACAGCGTCAGTCCATACTTACTGCGGCGATGCTCCGATGAGCTCACCAGCCCCCTCGTCCAGATCTTCCGGCGATGCCTGCAGAGCGGGGTGTGGCCTGCACAGTGAAAGGAGGCCAGAGTCACACCCGTACACACTACATTCACAAAACATATACACATTTTCCCAAGATTCAAATTTCAAAATGGCGTACCTTCACTTTGTCTCGGAGTCCCCGCCTGGGGGGGGGGGGAAGGACCACAAACTACCCTAGGGAGGACTCCCCTTCTGGCTGCCGACCCGAGAGGTGTCTTGATAACTCCTCGAACCTCTTTCTTCTCAATTTCTGCAACATTCGCGGTCTTCGTTCTAATTTTCATTCTGTGGAACACCATCTCTCTTCCTCTAAACCTCACCTTCTCTTCCTCACTGAAACACAGGTTTCTGAGGCTACTGACAGCAATCTCTACTCTGTTCCCTCCTACTATCTCTATCTTAAATTTCAATCCAAAGCTGGATGTTGCGCCTACGTGCGCAACGACATCACTTGCTCTCATGCCCACAACCTTGACTCTTCAGAATTTTCCACCGTCTGGCTGAGACTTCATTGCCATTCTATTACTAATTACATTTATGCTGTTTATCTCTCACCTAACTCTACTGACTATGTGAAATTCTTTGACTACTTTAACACTTAAGTGGAGCACATCTTGACCCACTCTCCCTTCGCTGAAATCTCCATCCTAGGAGACTTCAATGTTCACCACCAGCTTTGGCTTTCATCCTCTTTCACTGACTAGCCTGGTAAACAAGCCTACAACTTTGCTCTCCTCAATGATCTAGAGCAGTTGGTCCAGCACCCTACAGGTATTCCCGACCGTCTTGGAGACAGACCCAACATAGTAGACCTCTTCCTTACCTCAAACCCTTCTGCTTACTCTGTCAAACTGTTCTCTCCGTTGGGTTCCTCCGATCACAACCTTATTTCTGTATTCTGTCCTATCACTCCTGTACACTCTCTGGACCCACCGAAGAGGCGATGCTTCTGGCATTTTGCTTCAGCTCGGTGGAACGACCTGAGGATGTACTTTTCCGATTTCCCGTGGAATGATTATAGCTTCCAGAAGCGAGACCCCTCCGTGTGTTCTCAGCGGATCACAGATGTGATTGTCTCTGGAATGGAGGCATACATTCCACGTTCTTTCTCTACTCCTCACTCTAAAAAGTCTTGGTTTAATCCCGCTTTTTCTCGTGCTGTCAATGATAGAGAGGTAGCTAACAAAAGGTACCAGAGCCTTCGAACTAATGCTAACCATTAACTTTACATTTCTGCCCGGAATCGTGCCAAATCTATTCTCCGTCTAACCAAAAACTCTTTCATCAATAGAAAATGCCAAAACCTTTTTTTCTCTACTCTGCATTACTCAACTTCTTTTAATAGAAGACCCACTCCACAGGAACTTAACGATTCAAGGCTGGAGGCAACAAAACGCTTAGCCTCAGACCTTACTATTATTTCCGATTGGGGCAAGAGGAACCTGGTGTCCTTCAACGCCTCAAAAACACAGTTTCTCCACCTATCCACTCTACACAATCTTCCAAACAACTATCCTCTATTCTTCGACAACACCCAGCTATCACCTTCCTCAACACTAAACATCCTCGGTCTATCCTTAGCTCAAAATCTCAACTGGAAACTTCATATCTCGCCTCTTACTAAATCAGCTTCCTCGAGGCTGGGCGTTCTGTACAGTCTCCGCCAGTTCTTCTCCCCTGCACAGTTGCTGTCCATATACAAGGGCCTTGTCCGCCCTCGTATGGAGTATGCATCTCATGTGTGGGGGGGCTCCACTCACACAGCTCTTCTGGACAGAGTGGAGGCTAAGGCTCTTCGTCTCATCAGCTCTCCTCCTCATACTGATAGTCTTCTACCTCTTAAATTCCGCCGCAATGTTGCCTCTCTTTCTATCTTCTATCGATATTTCCACGCTGACTGCTCTTCTGAACTTGCTAACTGCATGCCTCCCCCCTTCCCGCGGCTCCGCTGCACTCGACTTTCTACTCATGCTCATCCCTATACTGTCCAAAACCCTTATGCAAGAGTTAACCAGCATCTTCACT
>NW_026110645.1:77500-87873 GCF_024679095.1 Eriocheir sinensis
TTGAACCGCATCCTTTGATGTAAAAAAAAAAATGAATACTGCGATTTCGATTGCAGATGGAACAAAGCACAGGCTCATCAGCATCTTCATTCATCACAGACCACGGAGTACAAGAGTGACATGGGTTCCCACACACCTTGCGCACACTTGAACCAAAGTCGCTTTTACCACAGGAGATGCAGTTAATGACAGCGGATGGTTCTCCTGCTCTTCAGCACCTGTCTCTTCCTCGTCTGTATCGGTGTCCTCATTGACAACACCTAGTGCTTCTGCAAGCTGCTCCTCCGTCTGCATACCGTCCATGACTTTCTCTGGTACAAAAGATGGGTCAACACAAAGACCAGTCTTCTTTCCATACATGGCCTCGTATGGAGCCCTTAAAGATCTCACCATCAAGGATTTATGCCCACTCCCACGGATCGACGACACGCTCGACGCTTTGGTGGGCTCCAAGTGATTTTCAACACTAGATATGAAGTCTGGTATCACCAAGTCAAAATGGCGGAGCAGTACAAAGAGAAAAAAATTCTTCTCCTACGGTCAAGGCCTGTGGCAGTTTAAGGTCATGCCCTTTGGCCTGTGCAACGCACCGGCCACGTTCGAGCGGTTGATGGAGAGCGTGCTGGAGGGACTTCATTGGAAGACGGCACTCATCTACTTCGACGACGTGATTGTCTTTGGCCAGACCTTCGAGCAGGAGATGGAAAGGCTATCAGAGGTTTTCGCCCGGCTTAGAGCTGTACACCTTAAGCTCAGCCCGAAGAAATGCTGCCTATTCCAAAAGTAGGTCCAATACTTGGGACACATCGCGAGCGAGGCTGGAGTACGCACTGATCCTGAGAAGGTGGCTGCGGAAAAGGACTGCCCGACACCCACCAACGTGAAGGAGCTGCGGAGCTTCCTCCGGTTGTACTCATATTACCGCAGGTTTGTGAAAGGCTTCGCTACGATTGCTGCACCACTGCACCTCCTGACGAAGAAAGGGCGCAAGTTTGAGTGGACAGCGGAAACTCAGGTTGCCTTTGAGAAGGAGGCAAGAAGGCTCTCATCAACTCGCCCGCACTCACCTACCCAGACCCCTCTAAGCCTTTTATACTTGACTGTGATGCCAGTGATGAGGGGATTGGTGGAGTGATGTCCCAAGCATGAGCCGACATGGAACAGGTTGTGGCCTAATTAACCAAGAAGCTCACCCCAGCCGAGAAAAACTATTGCGTGACCCGGAAAGAACTTCTGGCAGTAGTCAGGAGCCTTGACTTTGTCCATGATTACCTGTACGGTGCAACTTTCACCATCCGCACGGATCACGCTGCTTTGCGGTGGCTGAAGTCATTGAATAACCCTGAGGGCCAGCTTGCTCGCTGGATAGGTAAACTAGAGCAGCATCACTACACTATTGTGCACCGATCTGGGCTAACACACGGTAACGCGGACAGCTTGAGCCGGCGCCCCTGCCTACCTGAGTGTCAACATTGCTTCCAGAGGGAAGGCGTCCAAAATATGTTCCGCCGCACTACAGTGGAACAGACAGCGGAGGTGCCATGGGAAGACTTGGGAAAGCTGCAGCGGGAGGACCGAGACCTGCGACCAATTATGGAGTCGCTGAGTCAGTCTTTAACGCGACCTGTGGAGGTCATCTCGAGAGAAAGCCCTACCACCAAGAATTACTGGACTCAGTGGGACACTCTACAGATGGACAACGGGGGTGTTACAGCGACGCTGGGTCTCTCATGATGGCCTTGACCATTACTGGTCCACGGTGCTACCTATGAAGTCCCGGGAAGGCGTCCTGAAAAAAATGCACGACAGCATCACCTCCGGACACCTTGGGGTAAAGAAGACACTTAGTCGCCTGCGGTTAGCATGGGTTAGCATGAGGAAGGATGTGGAAGAATGGTGTCACACGTGTGAGGTGTGCAGTGCAAAGAAGGGCCCCAAGAAGCGTCACCGTGCCCCATCGCAGCTATACCAGGTTGGAGCCCCAATGGAACGGGTAGCAGTTGATATAGCAGGACCCTTGCCTCTGACGACGAACGGAAATAGGTATATCTGCGTACCATCCCTGACCAGGAAGCCATTACCATCGCTAAGGTATTGGTGGAGGAGTTTTTCTGTCGTTTCGGTGTGCCTAACGAGCTCCATTCCGACCAGGGAAAGAATTTTGAGTCAACAGTCCTTGCTGAGTGCTACAAGCTTCTGGGTATCAAGAAGACCCGGACCACCCCTCTGCACCCACAGTCAGATGGAATAGTGGAGAGGTTTAACTGGACGTTGGGCCAGGAGTTGGCCAAGCAGCGCAACAATGACCAGTCTTCATGTGATCAGAAGCTGCCTGCGCTCCTCATGGCCTACAGGTCTGCCGCCCACGAGACTACGGGACATTCGCCGGCAAAGCTGATGTTTGGCCATGGCCGGTGGACCTACTGAGAGGAAGGCCTCCTGGGGAAGGCCTCCCATGGGACGCCTCCAGTTTTGCCCGTCAGCTAGAGGAACGGCTGGAAGAGGTGCACCATCAAGTCCGTGGTGCCTTGAAGTTCTCCAGGGAGGCCGGTTACAGTATGAGGGCAAGCCACCTAACTTCAACGAAGGAGACCAAGTCTGGCTTTACAACCCGTGTAATGTGTATATTATAATGTACATGTGAGTGTGTGGCTGTGTTTAAGCACAGGCTCAGTGCCTTTGCCAGGATGTTATGGAACACGTCAGAGCTGATGGCCGTGGGAACACATGCTGAGCTAACGCAAGAATCAGCAAATGATGACTTTCATCAAGAGTCATGAGCCGGAACCCACACCCTTCCAGACGATCTAACAAGCAAATAAAACGAGCGAGCAACGCGAAGACGGAGGGCAAGACGAGAGAAGACAGCGGGCAGCGGGCGGGCGAGTGGTGCTCGCCGGCCCCGGGCACCTTGGTGTGGCTGGCTCTGGTGTGCGTGCGACTCGCTCACGTAAACTGTAAACCTAATGTACAACTGTTAATATAGTTGAAATTACATTTTGTCTTGGTATTGCCCTGTGAGAGAGAGAACTAAAGTGAACTAAAGTGAACTTATAACGGCTACCGCTCGGCCAACTAAAAGGCTATTGTGTTATCTCACCTACTACAATCAACTTGTGAAAGCAGGCAACGGTACACCGGACCTGACGTGAGATAGCAGTTCGCGCCTTAAACGTTATATATAACACTTAACACAGACAACGTTAAAAGGAACCTTAAAAGTTGATAACAAAACTGGTAACACCCGCAGAGGAAGAAGGAACAGTCTCCGAAGTTACAAAGCCCCTGGGATGGCCCTTATACTGTGCTAGAACGCCTCTCCGACGTGACCTACAGAATCCGGAGAACGGAAAGGACCAAGTCGAAAGTTGTCTACGTCAACCGGCTATGGAGGTACCTCGGTCCGGGAAACTACACCTGGGACAACTACAGACACCCAGCAGCCGATGAAAAGGCAAAGGACGTCCAGGACCGAGAGGAGGTCGACGTCGACATAGGTTTTCTGGAGCTTTCAGACGAAGGAGATAACCTCCCGGCTTCGGCAGATGTTTCAGGGACATCCCAAGAAGCGGACGACAACGAGGCGCACCAGGAGACAGACACACAGGAGGCCGAGGACAGAAGACCTAATGTACAACCTATGTATGTACAACCTGTGCATATATATATATATATATATATATATATATATATATATATATATATATATATATATATATATATATATATATATATATATATATATATATATATATATATGCACAGCTACGTTTATTTATGAAAGTAACGAAATAAGAAGGTATAACATAATTTAGTTATCGAAGTATACACAAGCTATAGGCGCACCTAACATCATAGCCGATCCAGGGTTCAGGACGTTTCCTAAGGTAGAGGAGGTAGTGTTACATATTATTGTATTTCGTAAAGAATCCTTATAACTAAAAACTAACAAAAATTATGAGTATTCTATTTCTTGAACGCAACATTGAATAAACAACAGAACAATAATATGAAAAAACGTATAGCACCGTCGCCAGATTCTCGCACTCAGAGCATAGTATTACCCGGTGTCTGACGCCTAACTTTTGCCAAGAAACATTAGAATCTATTTTTTTTATCGATAGCTGTAAATTAGTTTCGTTATTGGAGCCCATAAGAGAGTTTGGGAGCAGGAAGTCGAGAAATATAATCGGCTGAGTACGACGATCTGGCAACTGTCTGTAGCCCAAGGAAGAATCGCCCGCTATTTTGTGGGTATCAGATACCTTAAATAGCATAGTTTTACTGCACAAAGCAACTCATGTCACTTATTGTGACCTCGTGAGCTTTCATATATATCTTTTTGTGTATATTACATGGTGGCAAAACTTCAGTTACTAGGCTCATTTTTACCAGTGACACGCATTTGTGACTGTTTTTCACAATAGAATTTCACTCTAATAAGTGAGTCAGACCCCACAGAAATATTACCAGCGTGTGTATGAATGAATACAAAGATAATCACATACTTTGATTTAACTTTAGGATGTCTTTTAGCAGTCATCGCTCGAAGTGCGTCCTCCTTCCCATCAGTGACACGCAAGAAAATGGAAGCTGACAGCAGACTCATAAGTGTACTTATATCATCCCAGTGTATGTAGCGTCTTCAATGTTTATCTTTCTTGTACTCGTTTATCTCTTGACTGTCCGTCCACGTCCTCTTGTCGTCCACTCGTACACATTGTTCCACACATACACCAACACTTAAATGTTAACCTACACAAACAACATTCACACAAACGCTTACACAAACAAACACTTTTTCTTAGCGTCTTGTCCGTGTCAACGACCTGTGTATGTTTGCCAAAGTAACCCTGACAGATATTGAGTTTCTTTATCCGGGAACCTAATAGTAATAAGAACACTCGCTACCACCAACAGTCTCATGGATCATTGATAAATAAAAACAAAATATCCGGATAGGCCACTCATTAGCCCGTTACCTATTATGGCCCCCAAAACAGTCCCTCCGCCTAGTTTGTACCCCACATTTTGGTGATGTTAGGTGTGCAAATTCATAGCCTACTCCGGTAGAAAATTTTCTCTCTCTCTCTCTCTCTCTCTCTCTCTCTCTCTCTCTCTCTCTCTCTCTCTCTCTCTCTCTCACACACACACACACACACACCTTATTAGCTAACTTTCCACATTTTTACCCATCCCGTAGCATTTTCATATATCTATTTTTCCAATATTTAAACGTGGGAGATGATGATGTATGTGTGTGTGTGTGTGTGAGAGAGAGAGAGAGAGAGAGAGAGAGAGAGAGAGAGAGAGAGAGAGAGAGAGAGAGAGAGAGAGAGAGAGAGAGAGAGAGAGAGAGAGAGAGAGAGAGAGAGAGAGAGAGAGAGAATTATTGTTTTCCGGAGTAGGCTACCAATAACTGTGTATTTAGTAATATAACAATCTAATGTTTTACTTATTTATTTATGTTTTTGTTCTTTTTTTCTCATTGCCCCTTATTTTGTCGTAATGCTTCTTATTTTGTCGTAATGCTTCTTATTTTGTCGTAATGCTTCTTATTTTGTCGTAATGCTTCTTATTTTGTCGTAATGCTTCTTATTTTGTCGTAATGTCGTAATCACCCCCCCCACCATCACCACCACCACAACCACCATGACCACCACCACCTCCACCACCATCATCATCATTATCATCATCACCACCACCATCACCACCATCACCATCACCACAAGTGCTTTAATCCTTCCCTGCAAACCACTCCTATGGCAGACGGATTGATTAAATCACTAAAAGCAGGCGGCCTAGTAATGAGCCAACAGGCTTTCTGCTGCCTGCTAGTCCATGTTTCCATGTTTACCACCACCACCACCATCATAACCTCCACCACCATCATCACCACATCCATCATCAGCTCCATCATCACAACCAACATCATCACAACCACAACCACGATCATCACAACCACCATCACCACCATCATCATCATCACCATCATAACCACCACCATCATCATCACCACCATCATCATCATTATCATCACCACCACCACCACAACCACCACCACCATCACAAAGTTATCAGAGAGGGAGGGTAGGGAGGGGAAAAGAAAGGGAGAGAGAGAGGAAGGGAGGGGAAAAGGGGAAAGTGTATTAACAAAGAATTCCCAGACACCACTTGTATCCTAACCAACCCAAACCATATCACTACCGCCACCCCCATCCAGCGTCCCTGTCACTCCTCACCCCACATTCAAAACACACAGAAGCATGAAAGAACCTAAAGAACAAGCCACAGACACAAGTAAACAGGGCCAGAAGTACTCACCATTATCCAGTGCGCGGGCAATGTTGGGTCACCCTCGCTGGCGGCTAGCTGGTAACTTGTTCTGTTCGCACTGCTGCCACGTTTTAATTTCCACACAATTCACTGTAAATTTGAAAGGGTAACTTAGTAGAGGGGAATAAATGGGAAAAAGAAGTGATTATAATGTGTTTCTGTTTCTATGTCTAGTTTTTGTTGTATAGTGTGAATGGGTTCTATGTGTAAAGAGGTGACATTTGAAACTGGTCACTCGTAACCTATGGTAAAAGGTGTTCTCAGGGACGTAATTAAGGGGGGCAACGGGGCACTATATGTTATTTATATCAGCCGCAAAATGCCCCTCAATTAGAGTGCTCGCTTCACTCGCCACCATCACCCCCCACCTCAAAAACCCATGATGTCCCCCCCACCCCCCACCCCGCCAAAATAAATAAATAAACAAACAAATAAATAAATAAATAAATCTGCCAAAACTACGGACCATGTGTTTACTGTCCATGGCCCCAACAAACACATCCCCCCGAACACGTCAGTACCCAGCAATTGGTCCACCCGTCATCTGTAGGCTCGCTTTCACCTCAAGGCATACAACTTGAAAGTATAAATATAAACTCTCTCTCTCTCTCTCTCTCTCTCTCTCTCTCTCTCTCTCTCTCTCTCTCTCTCTCTCTCTCTCTCTCTCAACCGCCTACTTGCACACACACACACAAACACACACATACTGTGACACACACACACACACACACACACACACACACACACACACACACACCGCTGCCAGCCTATCATAATTATTTCCTTTCTTAGTTTTATTACGATAACTATTATAATTACTCTTACTATTATTACCATGAAAATGGGGAATGAGAAGGGTGAGAGAGGAAGAGGAGGAGGAAGAGAAGAGAAGGAAAGAGGAGGAAGGGAAGGAAAGTGTGTGTGGAGGAAGAAGGGGGGGGAGGGGACCGAGAAGAGGAGGAATGGTAGTTGGAGGAAGAGGAGGAGGAGGAGGAGGAGGAGGTTGAAAGTGGACGGCCGAATGCTTGTTATAAGTTTGGGGAGAGGAGGAGGAGGAGGAGGTATGGGTGGGAGAGTTAGACAAAGAGGTGATTAATCTCACACACACACACACACACACACACACACACACACACACACACACACACACACACACACACACACACACACACACACTTGGAAAGAGATACATATACTTAATTATACACACAGACACTAAGGATAAAATAGGCTGATGGAAGGGAGGGAGGAGGGGAAGAGAAGTAGGGAAGGGGAGGGAGAGGAAGGAAGAAAAGTAAGGTAAGGAAGGCAGGGAGGAGGGGAAGGGAAGTAGGGAAGGGGAGGGAGAGGCAGGAAGAAAGATAAGGTAAGGAAATGAGCGAGGAGGGGAAAAGAAGTTGGGAAGGGGAGGGAGAGGAAGGAAGAACGGTAAGGTAAGGAAGGGAGGGAGGAGGGGAAGAGAAGTAGGAAAGATGAGGGAGAGGAAGGCAGAAAGGTAAGGTAAGGAAGGGAGGGAGGAGGGGAAGGGAAGTAGGGAAGATGAGGGAGAGGAAGGCAGAAAGGTAAGGTAAGGAAGGGAGGGAGGAGGGGAAGGGAAGTAGGGAAGGGGAGGGAGAAGAAGGAAGGGAAGGGAAGGAGGGAACGCCAGTCTAACTCTTGTCACCTGTAATTTAAGCTTGGTAACCAGGAGATGAAGACACTAACAGGGGTAATGTTTACACTATAGCAAGGTAATTACGGACCCCGCTGAGCCTATATATACAGAGTACATCGCTATCAAGCCATCATTAGGCTTAAGGAAAATGTTTTTAAAGCTAAGTAACCATCAGTAAACGTTAACAAAAGTAATTATTCGGCTATGGCAAGGTAATTAGCCCCATCTCAGCCCCCAAGCTTAGTAACTAGTCCTAATCAGCTGTAAAGTCAGTTTGGTGAGGCCCGCTCGGGGAGTTTCTTGGACCGTGGCGCTTCCATATCTTATTAAATGTATAGAGAACATTTAATTTGATACAATGATTGTTCCTAAAACCGTGGCGCTTCCATATCTTATTTAATATACGTAGAATATTTAATTTGATACAATGATTGTTCCTAAAACTGTAACGCTTCCATATCTTATTAAATGTATGTAGAATATTTAATTTGATTCTATGATTTTCCCTTGGACCGTAGCGCTTCCATATCTTATTAAATGTATATAGAATATTTGATTAGATACTATGATTGTTCCTAAAACCGTGGCGCTTCCATATCTTATTAAATGTATATATAATATTTGATTAGATACTATGATTGTTCCTAAAACCATTGGCGCTCCTCCATATCTTATTAAATGTATATAATATATTTGATTAGATACTATGATTGTTCCTAAAACCGTGGCGCTCCCATATCTTATTAAATGTATATAGAATATTTGATTAGATACTATGATTGTTCCTAAAACCGTGGCGCTTCCATATCTTATTAAATGTATATAATATATTTGATTAGATACTATGATTGTTCCTAAAACCGTGGCGCTCCCATATCTTATTAAATGTATATAGAATATTTGATTAGATAATATATGATTGTTCCTAAACCGTAGTGCTTTCCATATCTTATTAAATGTATATAGAATATTTGATTTGATACAATGATTGTTCCTAAAACCGTGGCGCTTCCATATTTTATTAAATATATAGAGAATATTTGATTTGATACAATGATTTTTCCTAAAACCGTGGCGCTTCCAAATCTTATTTAACTTAACGTATATAGAATATTTGATTTGATCCTATGATAGACCACGAGAAGAAAACACTTAAACACGTACAAAAACCGCTCACAAACACTAACAGGTACAAACATCTATATATTCACCTTAACAATCACATAAGGGCCTAACCACGTCTTCCGGCACCCCCCAAAAATCACTATACTAAGATTAACAAGATGACAAACACTGACAAACACGTCCAAACACCGCTCACAAACACTAAACCACACGTACGTACAACCACCGCTATTCACCTGGTAAGTCCTAGCGCGTCACTTCTGGGTCCATCTTCACGTCCTGCAACACACCGACGGAATGACCGATATTGGAGAGTGACTTCTTCCCTTTTCTCTCCCCCTCCCGCTCCCTCTCTCCTTCCCTCCTTATTCCCCCCTCTCTCCAGCCACCTGTTCCCTCCACTTCCCTCCCTCCCTCCATTTCCTCCCTGTTCCTACCTCCTTTTCTCCCTCCCATCTCTCCTTCCCTCCTCCTCTCTCCAACAACTGTGTCTACTTGTTCGTTTCTGCTCTCTTAAACGGAAATGACAAAAGACAGAAGCAAGAGAAGGAGAATGAAGAGGAAGAGGAGGAAAAGAAGAGGAGGAGGAAATAAGAAAAAGAAAAGAAAAAATAGAAGAAATGAGAGGAAATTCAAGAAAGGATGAAACGGAGAAAAGGAGGAGAAAGAGGTGGAGGAGGAGGGGAAGGAGGAGGAGGAGGAGGAGGCGACATTACTGTCAGATAAAACAATTACCTTACGTCAGGCAAATAATCATCCTTATATTTTATATATATATATATATATATATATATATATATATATATATATATATATATATATATATATATATATATATATATATATATATATATATATATATATATATATATATATATATATATATATATATATATATAATAATAATAATATGTTTATTGTTGTATGCATTTATGTATGTTGGTTTGGGGATATATCTCTTTTTCTGTCTTGCACTTCATCTATTAATATAAACTTCAACATTTTTATTTGAACTTCAACTATTTTAATTTCAAATTCAACTTTCTAATTGGAATTTCAACATTTTAAATAATAACTTTTTAAATATGAATTTCAACTTTTTTTTTTATATGAAATTCAGCTTTTTTAATTTGAAATTCAACTTTTCTAGTTTGATTTTTTTTTTATATAAGAACCTCAACTTTTTAAATTTGAAATTCAACTTTCTAAATTTGAAATTCAACTTTTTTGATTTGATATTCAACTTTTTGAATTTGAA